>NW_018164781.1:111722-138896 GCF_001263595.1 Phalaenopsis equestris | reverse complement strand
TATATATATATATATATATAGATATAGATATAGATATAGATATATGCGCTCCACCGGTGGCTTGTTGGATGACAACTTCTGTGTAAGTCACCTATCCCTGGTTTGAATCCATCGCGATCGAATTAGCACATATGGGCTGGACATGCACATCTATATATATATATATATAGTTATATATAGTTATATATATCCATGCACATATGTGTACATCAATAAATTATAAATATTTATATTCCAATATTATATCTGTTTGGATATATTTAAATATATTTCGCTTAAAAATATTCTTTATAACCCATATACGACTTTTAAATAGATTTTATATTCTTATGTAGATCGATCGTTGAAATCGAGCTTAATTGCTTGTTTTCTACATTTTAATCGAACTATGACTTACTTCTCCAGTTGGATGGCAATATATTTATTTATTTGTGTTAAAATTTAAAAAAATATAAAAAAATTAGTTTTCTTTAGTTTTAATATTTGCATAAATATTTTTTTATAGATTTAATTAATTATTGCATATAAAATGTACTAAAAATACATGCATCCAAATAACGTAAATAATAAAAAAAATACTAGAAATATGTAATAAGATTTATAATTACAGTCAAATGAATTTTTGCTTCTCGTTCAAATCCGCATGAAATATTTTCTGGAGATTGAGATTGGTTGCGAATGTACGTGGATTAGAGGGTTGTGAAATTCAACCCTAATAAATTTACAGCAAGGAAAAAGAAGAAACAGTGGAAGAAAATAATCAGAGATGGATCGATCGATCACCTGTATGCCATTGGGAGAGTTTTCAGAGCTAAGGACCCGAAGGTACGACTCCGTTTCTTCAATCCGATCGGGCACAAAGATCCGAACAGCGGCGATCCGCGGCGCATCGTTGAGCAGGAAGAACTTGTACGAATCCTCGTCGAGCGGGCTGTTAAGAAATAGATCGGCATTCGGATACTCATTCAGCAAGTTCTTGACGATCGACGGTCCCGTCAGCTCGAACCGCCGCGCTCCACCCACCAAACAGATCGCCAGCCTCGACGGCTCATCCGCATTCTCCGGCGGCATCGGAAGCTCCGATTGAAGAAATAGGTCGGCGGAGGAGATTGATCGGAGGGATTTGATGGGGGATAAGACGAGGAAAGAATCTATGCCGGCGCGGTGGTAAGCTATGAGGGAGACGAAAAGGAGGAGGAGGCTGGCGAATGAGAGGAGGAGGATTCGGGATGCATGGAGATTCGTGTTCCGGCGGCCGGCGACGGTGGAGATTCTTTGAAAGAACATGGGAGTCAGGGTTTCCGAGGGGAAGAGGAAGGAGGAGGTGGAGCGTTACTGGAGCAGTGAGCGCTGCGAAGCATGGAGATTCGTGTTCCGGCGGCCGGCGACGGTGGTGATTCTTTGAAAGATCATGGGAGTCAAGGTTTCAGAGGGGAAGAGGAAGAAGGAGGCGAGACAAGGTGGAGCGTTACTGGAGCAGTGAGGGCTGCGAAGAGGGTAATAATAAACGAGGGCGGGATAACGGAATTGAAGTTTATTGACGATTTTATCCCTACTTTTGCGAAATAATGGGGGTGATTTAGTAATTTTGTACGGTGGTCTTGTAAGGTAGCGGGGACCACCGGTCGTTGGGTTGGCGGTAAGCTGCTGTTTAGAGGAGACGTGCAGGGAGGGTTTAAGCTATGGAAAGTCCACCTTATGCATACCAGATTCGATTAATACATAATATATGTTAAATTATTTTGTTTATTTATATTAATGCGGTTAAGTGTGGTGGCTGCGAGAAAATTAAATTCTGACCTTTAAAACATAATAATAATATCATAATCATCATCACACGTTTTTGAATAAATGTTTTTTCTGTGGAAATTTTGTTTTATAATTGCTTCTTCAAACAGTTACAACTGTCTCAAATAAATCGTTGTTGTCTTAGTTTTGTATGAAAAATTAGCACGAGTAAATAAAAGTTAAATACTAATATGGTTTGGCAACGTTTGAGCGATAGTTGTTGATAAATGATGACTGTTTGTGGTGATGATTAGCGTTGAATGTTAGGTAGAGCTATAGGTTTATTTAGGTCTAATGTATCATATTGAAATCTTTGGTTATAGAAAACTCATTCAAAGTTTAAATTATTTAGGGTTTGTTTGGGGTAAATGCAATTTATTAAAAAGCAACTGTAAAGCTGCTGAAAAATAATTTAATATTTAAAATGCTGCAGTGGTTATTACAATTTTTTTTTTTTTGTGGAAAGGTAAGACCGCAACAAGAAAGCTACAACCACACCTAACTAAAACGGGTGGGAAAATGAAGATTTCGACTACAAAACAAAGTTTGCCTATACAAACAAAAGTATTGTGTTGTGCCACACTTCCACCACACCATCAAACGGACCCTTAATATCATTAAAATCTAATGACTTTGGGCACATTGGGTCCCTCTTTTTAAAATGCACATTTAGATTATAACCAAGCAAAATTTTAAAAATGTTTAGTACAATTAATATCACAAATTCTTTCTTATACCTAGTATTTGTTTGGCTTGTATACAAATTGGAACATTTGGGGTCTTAGGGGAAAGCTTATTCCGTGCGGACACCGCATGCAGCGATGAATGCGGTGTTTGATTTCCGCCGTCGAACACAGCTTTGGTCGGATTTAAAAAAAAACAATGTGGGTCCCACCGAAACAATGATCGACGGTGGAGATCGGACACCGCATGCATTTCGACATGCAGTGCCCGCACAAAATAATTTTTATTCTTAGAGATCGAATAATAACGAGGTGCTTTGAAGAAAATATCACATTCGTTAAACTGGACATATGATCAATAGTGTGGATCACACGACGCCGCCAAACGCAAGCACGGTGCAATCTAGTTCATCGCCCGCATGTCCGAATGACAGACATAATATTTTCTCGTGCCTTTAACACATTATTTATCACTAAACTCATATCTCTTCCTATCAATTTCTCTATAAAATTTTCACAAATTTCGACTAATAAATCATTCTGATTTTAACAAGATAAGAAAATTTTGATACTTCACAAATTTCATTTATTTTCTTATATCATGAAAATAATTTATCATTAATTAAAATTGGACTAAATGGTGCCTATTATATAATATAAAGGGCTGCTGGAACGGCCTTTGTCACCTAAGTTTCAAATAATTTACCTTATAAATATATATTAAATTCTAATTTCTCTTTCAGATAACTCTATCGCCATCTGTCACAATCAACTGCCAATTTATATGCCAACCTGCTTATAAAATTTATATACGATAACTAGAGTAGTCTGAGAAGTAGTTTGATAAGCACGAGAGAAAATATTTGGCTATCGCCATCTGTCACAATCAACTGCCAATTTATAGGCCAACCTGCTTATAAAATTTATATACGATAATTAGTAGTCTGCGAAGTAGTTTGATAAGCACGAGAGAAAATATTTGGTCAGAAGTTTAATAAGAGGGCGAAACATGTAAAGTGAACCAACTACAGTATATTATGACGGGTCACTTTACACTTGGCTTTTTCTTGTTGGACCCCGGATGATCTGATCTGACAAAATTTTTTCTAGGGATAATTACATGCATAGCACTTGAAATTTTGATATTTAGAAAACTAGCATCCATGTCGTCTTTTAACCCTAAAAAATAGATGTGCGTGTCTAAAAACAATCATGATGGAACGACAAGAGTTCTTGACATAGCCATCAAGAGAACCAATCCAACAAGAAGGCGAGCACAAGTGATTGGATTCGAGCTGTTGAGTGCAAGTGGTTGAGTCTGAATTGCTCTACAAGGATGTCTGAATATGAGTAGCAGGGTATGGGTGGCCATATAGAGAATGCCGCCTCACTGGGCCACTTGACAACTTCATTACTGTTAGCGTTGGATACCGCACTCCTCCCGCCTCCTATGTTTCGTGAAACGACGCCAACTCCCGCTCGCGCTCGCTCGATCACGAAAGGTCGCGACCGCGATCTGCAGTTTCGTGATAACCGCTGCTCCCGCCTCCAGGATCGCAAAACGGCGCCGCCTTCCGTCTCCTTTAAGTTGAGAACATAGAGCACGATTCTCTTTTAAGTTTCTAAGTCACAGTTGGTGTTCCTCTTCGGGCTTCCTCAGGATAGAGGGATAGAAAAATTGTAAGCAACTCAGGCCAATTCTCAATCAATGTTTCTTTAGTCCTAATTCGAGTACTTATAATGCATAGTAGACGAATATACGAGTGTACTAGTTCCTCATTTCTCCCCTAAAAATGAAAGAAGTAATGATAAAGTCAATTGGATCAAGTTGGCTCATGATGTATGGATTGATGCTTTACTATCAAAATTAATGCACAAATTTACAACACATGTTTTACTCGTCATCATTAATTAATGCCTAAAATTTTTTTATTTATGTTTAATTTGTATAACTCTAATTTCTTGCATTTAATTTATTATGATCTTAGTATTTAATTACTTTTTAAATATGAAGAAATTCAAAGATTATATAACTTTACTCATCACTCTCCATCTAAAATTGTGCTCTAATGTGTGGCATGGCTGTCGAATTGGGCTGTGGGTTAGGTTTGAATCGAACTAGAAATTGATTTGATATGAAATTGCTTGAACTAAGCACAATCGGAATATTAAATGGGTCAGACAGTCCAACCCAAACACGACCCACATTCAAACTGATGACCTCAACTCGACCAACTTAACCACTGTTAAGGTATGATAGCTTTTCACGAACGTCAAATTTAAGTTGATTTTTAGTCAATTTAGGATTGGCTGGCCAAACCAAACCTGACCCGAAATTTTAAATGAGTTAGAAATCAAACCAAATTTGACCAGTCGGATCAACCCAAACCATGATTTTCTTATTAGAGTTCGGACCCAAGTTAACGTGTTGAGTCAATTTGACACCGCTATAGCATATTAGTGGGAAATAAAGTTGAGAATCACAAAGTACTAAACTCGAACCATAACTAGCTCAGTTATTAGATTCACATTTTAACATACCACGCAATTCCTATGTATTTAAATATCTTACATTTAATTTTTAATTTTTATATTTATACCACCCAAATATTTCATATCACATAAAAAGTACCATCGTTTTCACTTTTAAAATGCGAAACACGCATTTCCATGCATCGGTAAGACGATATATATGCACGTAAAAATTGAAGTTTAGGAGTTAGATATGTAAATTCGTAAGAATTGAGTGGTATGTATGTAAATCTTACTTAAATACATTGAAGATACCTACATATATTATAAGTAGGGGTGTAAACGAACGGAACACGAACAAACAGAGCATGTGTTCGTGTTCGATTCGTTTGAAATTTAGTTTGTTTGAAATAAACTCGTGCTTGAAATTGTTCGTGAAGTCACTGTTTGTGTTTGTTTCTTAACGAACGAGCCGAACATGAGCTGTTCGCGAATGACAAGTCAGTTTGACATTCCTAATATTAATATATATAAATAATATATTATATTAATTATATAACTTATATTATATAAATATATAATATCTATATTAGTATATTACTAATATATTATATTAGTATATTACTATTATTAATTTATTATATATTATAATTTATAAAATTTAATTTTTTTTAAATATCATAAATTTATTTATATATAATTATTTTAAATTATTTTATATTTCGAACAATAACGATTAGAACACAAACGAACGCATAATTGTTCGTGTTCGGTTCATTTAAGTAACCAAACGAAAAAAAATTGTTCACGTTCGTCTCGTTTCTTGATCGAACGAAAAAAAATTGTTCACGTTCGTCTCGTTTACTGATCAAAACGAATCGAACACGAACTCATTGACGAACCGAACACGAACTGTTCGCGAACAATGAGCTTTTTTGACAGCCCTAATTATAAGTAATTCTTATATCAAAGAGGCAATAAAATTTCAAATTTTATTAAAAAGGTCATTTCTCTAAAAAAAAAAAATTACAGTACAAATAGACAAGATATCTTAATTAATTGCATGTACTACATTATACTAATAAAAAAAAAATTGCATTCATAGATACCACATAATTTTATAAATATTTACAAATTAACACCTAAATTTTATATATGCAACACATTAAAATCACAATCATATCGTAATATATACATGAAAAAATGTATTTAAGTATTAGTTTTATTGCTATGTAAATACATTAAAAAAAGTGGTATATATGTAAAGTCGTCCCTATAATTGGCTCCATTCACCAAATCAAACAACTGAATATCCTCATTTTTTTTTTCAAAATTGCAGCGAAAAATACTATTAACAGCTAAGGAGCAGAAGAATATCACATTATGTATCATCCGCCGCGGTGGTACAGAGGATTCCGGCCGGTGGTCTTTAAAGCCCACAAGGCGGCCCGACGCGTGGTATGTCACGGAGCGACCACGGCGAAGAAGATGGGATTGTGCATTTATTCACGACATAGTGGTTGAGACTTTAGCCGGCAGATGGTGGTCGAAGGTGGTATGCGGTTGTTGACGGCGGTCGGCGATGCTCGACCGTGGTTGAGAACGGTCGGCGGCGTAGGCGGCCACAGGAGTGCTTGACGGCGGTCGGCAGTGGTGTTGTCAAAAAAGCCTGTTGTTCGCGAACAGCCCGTGTTCGACTGTTAAGTAACTCGTGTTCGGCTCATTCGTTAAGTAAACAAGCCGAACACGAACAAAATTTTTAAGCCTCAAATTATAAACGAGCCGAATAAGAACAACTGTTTGTTCGCTCTTGTTCGGCTTGTTTTAGCTCGAAATTAAAAAAAAAATCATATAATTATTTATAGAATAGTATATTATATAAATTTATAATAAATTTTAAATGATAACAGCTCGTGGCGTAATGTACTTTTTCTTCTTCTTTTGCATGGATTTAGTTCAGGTTCGAATACAACACTCTACATCTATTTTTTCAAATTAACTTGGGCCGAACATGAGCAATGATATTTAAATCGAGTCAAGCATAAACATTTTGTTCACAAGTCAATTTCAAACACGAGTAATTTCAAACGAGCCGAACAAGTAATTGAAATGACAGACAAAAGATCAGTGTCTGGCCCACTCAGAATAATTCACTATAAATTGATTTGTACACTCTTACGCACTTATCTCACAAGCAGAAAACAATTATACAGTTCCTCGAAGTGCAATGATTCCATGCAGAATGATTTATTATACGACGGTCGCAAGAGATAGTTCCAAGTCAAATGATGAGAGTGAATGGTAAGTTCACCAGTTTAGCATTTAGATCCAAAGTCAAATGATAGCTTTTGAGAGACTCTAAGATATAGTTCCAAGCAACTCCAATTAATCGAAAAATTATACATCTAAACTTAAGATTCAAAATACATGCAATGAATCAAAAATTTGAAAATTCAAAATTGAATAGAGAATTCATGAAATTAAATCAATCTTATACATCTAATATATGCAAATTTTAATATTTGTTCATATTAGTTAGTTTTTTTTTTTTTTTGAATTTCGCTTGTAATAATTTGACCAATTTGAAAACGAATTCATCCAAACTGACCGAATGCTCGCTCCTAGACTCAAAGCCTTTAGAATGGCCCAAATTGGCCATCAATAAGTGACTCTTAGAACTTGATTCAAATACTCATAATGACTAACTAAATTGATTCAAGCAAGAATAGTATTATAGCTAAGTTTCAACCCTCAAAAGACAAAAAAACAAAAAAAAACCATAGCTTAGTGAAACATAACATCATCAAAAACATTATAATTATATACACATCAAATAAAGATCATGAATCATGCATCTGTAAGCTGAAATTTTCAAATTTCCTCTCAAAAATAGATGTCAGTCTGCTTAGACTGAGCTTTCAGATCCTTCAGCTTCTTCAATATGTTTGTGAAGTAGTCCTGTAGATACCTTTCCAAAGTCATGATATCCTTCGAATCTACGCCGATAAGGCCATACGTGTCATTCATCGGAGCCGAGAAAACGACATCGCTCGATAGCACCTGAATAATATTTCTCGTCACAATTTACAGTAAAATTTTGATTCTCCATTCAATGAGCAAGATCATCATACTATTTAGCCTAGCGGTTGGGAGCTTTGTCCATAATCATAATATACCGAGTTCAACGCCAAAAACGAAAGAGTTTTCTTTTTAAAAAAAGAAGCATTTACATACACACCAGCCAATTCCTACATATTTACATATGCAACATCTAAATTTACTTTTATATCACACCATTTTAATTTTTAAAGAGTAAAATACACATAGGTAAAATGATATATGCATGTAAAAATTGAATTTTAGATGTCAGACATATAAATACATATGAATTGAGTGGTATATGTGTTGTGCAAAATAATGCGGAAAATAAAATCACTCAACAACCAAACAATCAAATACTGTGTGATTTACGTGGTTCGGTGCAAATTCATCTGTCTTATTCCACTATCAACATGTGGGGAGAGAGATAAAAAAGACGGCTAAAATATGGTTTACAACTCCACACACAAAAGTTAGCCCCAATCTCTCTTATAAATAAGAGTGGATTAACATAATTATTCCATCTTATAAATAAGCCTCTAATATAACAATATGTATGTAAATCTTCTTAAAAAATAGCATTATAAACTTTTTAAAGCCATATGTCAAATTCTAAAGCTCTATAACTAATAGCAAAGAAGAATAATAATAAGCTTTGGTTTCAAGCAAGAGAGAGAGAGAGAGATTTTACCTCTGAAAATGCCAATCTATCTGCAACATCATTTGTCCATTGAAAAAGGCGAGTTAGTTGGCGAGTTAGCTTCAAGACTGAAACAGGAACAGTTGTGACACTGGCATCTTGCCCTGCCAGTCTCTCACACAATGTTATCACCTGAAATATCACAGTAATTAAGATAAATAATATGTATGCTGTCATACCAAACCTTTCTCATAACAAAAAGGAAAAAACTATTTTAAAATAGGAGGATTTACATATATATCAGACAATTCTTATGTATTTATATATTTGATATCTAAACTTTCATACTGTTGCATTACATTGAAAACCATAACATTACGAACTTCTTAAAAGTGAAATGCCCCTTTTTCTGCATATTTTTTGATGTGATTATGACACTAAAGTGTTATAAAATATAAATATCAAATTTTAGCTGATGGATGTATAAATACATAAGAATTTTGTGGTATGCATGTAAATTTTCCTTTTCAAATTGAGATATTTTACGGTAGGTTCGAAAAAATGATGTCATGACTGATATGACTATTAGAGGCATCTATGATACCAATGTGGGCATATGAGTATGGAATATCTAGTAACTTAAATTTTGCACAAAGCAAAGATATGAGAAAAAAATGAAATGGAATTCATATTGACAATGATTCTTGTAAACTGCTAATTTTTCTGCAAAAGTAGTTTTGATTTATAAGGTAGGAGGGGTTGGTAAATTTTGCACAAAGCAAAGATATGAGAAAAAAATGTAAGTGAGAATTCAGACATAAAAATGGAATTCATACTGACAAAGATTCTTGTAAATTGTTTTTGCATAGTAGTTTTGATTGTTAAGGTAGGAGGGGTTGGAAAAAGCCCAAGTGTCAATAATAATTTTCTTGAGAATACAACTATATTCACATAACTTTAGAAAATTAGATAAAGGGGCATATAGCTCACATGGCATTATTTTTACTACGTTTTTTTATAAGATTTTATTAAATTTTCCTTGAATATTAAAGCAAAAGTATGATAAGCCTAATGAGAAGGTTTTAATATTTCCCAAAATTTCCTTTGTAACTTGTAGTTTAATTTGAGCTTAGTTTTTTGTCTAAAACTTTTGATTAGATGGATATTTACAAACATTAAAATCTACAAATAAATAATATTTGACTATAAGACCTTCAAATCTCATAACACATTCACATTATAATCACCCTGTTCAAATTTCTTAAATTAATCATGTGGTTGACAAATATGATGAATGAATGTACGGAAAAAATATTTCTACTAAATTTATGTTTATATTAATCCAAATTGATTTTGTTGTAGCAACAACATTCCCTAAAAAATATCATGCAACAACAACAACAAGTTTTTATCCCATTAAGTAGGGTTGGCTACATGAATATTTTTTCTCAATTGAAACCTATTGAGCGTCATATTTTCATTTAATTATAAAAGATTAAGAGCATTTTTTTTATACAATAAGGTCTAGTCTTTTTAGGACAACCTCTGCTTTTCTTAGCACAAATCGAATTTAAAACATCTACTCTCCTAACAGGATCATCAGAAGGTCGACGTTTAATTTGATCAAATCATCTAAGATGATTATCTCTAATTTTGTCCGTCACTGGAACTACACCAACTCTATCACAGATATATTCATTTCGGATTATATCTCTTAGTGTAAAGCCACCCCTGCACCTAAGCATTCTCATCTCAGCAACACTTAACTTTGTTTTATGCTTCCCCTTTAAAGGCCAACCTTCTGTTTCATAAAGCATTGCAGGTCTCACCACCAACTTATAAAATTTTCTTTTCAAGCAAAGCGATACTTTCCCATAACACAATAGGCTCAAGGCATTCCTTCACTTCAACAAACCAACACAATTATATTAATAACATTCCCACCTATTTCACCATATCTTTGAACAATAGACCCGAGATACCTGAAACACTCACACCTTTTTAATGATTTGATCACACATAGTTAAAACTCTGCCACTAAAACTGTTACTACTAAAATTACATTCAATGTATTCATTTTAGATCTACTCAAACGAAGGCCTTTAGACTCCAATGTAGACCTCCATAATTCAAGTGTTCCCTGAACTATTTCTTTAGTCTTATCCACAAGAAGGATATCATCAACAAAAAGCATAAACCAAAGTACAACCTCCTGTAAATGTCCAGTAAGAGCATCCATAAATCTTTAATGACTTCAATATAAGTCATATCAACACATATGTTCTCTAGAACTCTCCAAATGACTTCTTTTGGAACCTCATCGTAAGCTTTTTCTAAATCAATAAACATCATATGTTGATCCTTCTTATTCTCTCTGTACTACTCCATCAAACCTTTCAATAAATGTATTGACTCCATAGTAGACCTGATCGGCATAAATCCAATTTGTTTATATGAAATTTTTATATCATGCCTTATCCTATAATCAATTACCCTCTCCAATAATTTTAAAGTATGACACATCAGCTTAATTCCTCTATAATTTACATACTTTTGTGCATCCCTTTTATTCTTATTGGGGACCAAAATACTCTTACTCTACTCCTTATGCATCATTTTGGTTTTTAAAATAATTTTAAAGAGTTTAGTAAACAAAAGATCTCTTAAATCTCTTAAATATTTTCACACTTCAATTTAGATATGATCGGATCCTATAGATTTTTCACACTTAGTTTTTTTTTAAACCTCAATATACTTCTTTTTTACTAATATGACGATAAAATATATTATTATTATTAATGATACTAAGATCACTAAAGACGGTCAAATTTTCAGAAGCTTCATTGAAAAGTTTATCAAAATAGCTCACCCACCTATGTTGAATATATTCTTCTAGAAAAAACACTTCTTGATTTTCATCTTTAAAACAGTTTAGTTGAATTAAACGCTTACTTTTCTTTTTTCTTTCTTTTCCAACTTTATTCATATTTGTTTCACCATATTTAGTATCTAATTTATTATAAATATCACCAAAAACAGAATTTTTAGCATCACAAATTGCTCCCATGGACTCTCTACAGGCCACCTTATTTTTTTTTCAGTTCTCTAAGCTTTTACATTTAAACCAATTTTTATAAAATGAATTCTTAAATTTTATCTTTTCTGACACATTATTGTTCCACCACTAACTATTTTTATTTAAAAAAAAATTTCATTTTGATTCTCCAAGTATATTTTTGTCACTTGTTTAATAATGCTCGTTATTTTATCCCAGATTGAATTCACTTCTTTATGAACATCCCAAATCTTAAAATCTTGTAGCTTACTCAAATTTATTTTTGTCTTGAAGATTACTCAAAAATATTATGCAAGACCCAAGAATTATGCTTTAGCAAATCCAACTCTTTTGAAATTCAATATATTCAATCTTTCAAAAAAACTCCTCTAAATTATCTATCCAATCTGAAAATCCCTTAGAATCCTACCTTCCATCAAATATGAAATTTTACTCCTAAATATCATAAAACGATGTTGAATTTGTCTAGAGTAAAGTTTGTTTATTTTATATAAATTATATTTTTTTCTTATTTTGTTAACTATATTATTATTTCTTACATTTAGAAAATTTGTCTCTAAATACTGTAATGTGACATTAAAATTGTGTCTTAAGATCTAAAGTTTATAATACAAAAGCTAATATGACATGAATGAAATCCTACATGTCACAACTAAAGGCATGCCAATGACAAACTCTTGATTTTAATAACTATTCATTACATTTGATGAAAATCTAAAATACAAAGAGAATCATTTAAATGATAGTACAGTAGTCTTTTATCATAAACAATTATAGAAATTTAGAAACAAGAAAACCATGCAACATATTGAAATTCAAGCATCCTTGTAACCCAGATATTGTATTGGGCTCAAATAACATTAATCCAATAACAAATTTAAAGCACTAAATAAAATTAGAATAAAAGAAATTACCAAAGTAGTAGCACCAAGCCTCACACTTATAAGAGAAGATAATTTTTTTTCGAGAAACATTCAAGCCTTTAACTTGATGAAGGAGCTAACTTACAATTCGAGTATCCTGTTTAATTACGGAATTACTTCCACAAGTAAAATGTATAACAACAATAACAACAAATCTTTATTCAAGTAAGTGGGGTCGGCTACAAGAATCTTTTGTCTCCATAGTGTCCTATTGAATATCATATTTTTCATTAAATTATAATAGATTAAGATTATTTTTCATACAATATGCCCAAGTCTTTTTAGGTCCACCTCTGTCTTTCTTATATAGAACTATAATCTAAAGCATCTACTCTCCTAAATGGATCATCAGATGGTTGACGTTTAATGTGACCAAACCATCTAAGAGGCATCTACTCTCCTAAATGGATCATCAGATGGTTGACGTTTAATGTGACCAAACCATCTAAGAGGTCTCTGATCATGTTTGTCAATGGAGCTACATCAACCCTTTCACTGAGATATTCGTTTCACATTTTGTCTCCAAGTGTCAAGTCACTCATCCACCTAAATATTCTCATCTCAGCAACACTTAACTTTGTTTTATGCTTCTCTTTTAAAGGGCAGCATTCCGCACCATAAAGCGTTGCAGTTCTCACCACTAACTTATAAAATTTCCTTTAAGTCCAAGCGATACTTTTCTATCAAACAATAGGCCTGATGCATTCCTCCACTTCAACCTACCAACCTGAATTCTACTAATAACATTCCCATGTAAAACATTTATACCTTTAAATAACACCCATAGTTACAACTCTGCCACTAGAGATACTACGACAAAAATTACATTCCATGTATTCAATTTTAGATCTACTCAAACAAATGCCTTTAGACTCCAATATAGACCTCCATAAATCAAGTTTTTCCTAAACTTTTTTTCGAGTTTTACCCACAAGGATATCATCAGCAAAAAGCATACACCAGGGTACATCATCCTACAAATTTCGAGTAAGAGAATCCATAACTAAAGCAAAAAGGTATAGGTCTAAAGCAAATCCCTAATATAATCAAACTGAAATAGGAAAATACTTGGGCAATCCTCCTTCTGTTCAAACACAAGTAATAACTCTAGAATACATATCATTAATGACTTGAATTTAAGCCATATCATTACCTTTCTTTTCTAGAGCTCTCCAAAGAACTTCTCCAAGAATCTTATCGTAAATTTTTTCTACAACAACAACAAGCATTTATCCCACTAAGTGGATTAACTACATGAATCCTTTTTCTCTGTTGTGTCCAATTGATTGCCATATTTTCATGTAACTCTAATAAATTAAGATCATTTTTATACAATATGCCCAGGTCTTTCTATATCTACCTTTGTCTTTCTTAACATAATTTGAATCTAAAACATATACTCTACGGTCGACGTTTAATGTGACCAAAAGATCTAAGACAAATCTCTCCAATTTTGTCCGTAATGTGACCAAAAGATCTAAGACAAATCTCTCCAACCGCCACTGGAGATACACCAACCCTATCACAGATATATTCATTTCTCATTTTGTCTATAAGTGTAAAGCCACCCATCCACCTACGCATTCTCATCTTTCCAATAGTTTAACTTCGTTCTATGCTTCTCTTTTAAGGGCCAACATTCTGTGAAATACAGCATTGCAGGCCTCACCACAAGTAAAATGTATAGCACATAAAATGAGAATTTCAATTAAAACAATATAGACTATTTTCATGAATCTAAGGCCTCTCATTATAATAAAAATCCCCTTGGAATTCCTTTATTACATATCCCATCAAAATGGCATACGTCTATCATCCAAAAACAATAATATATCTCAAATTAGCCAGAATAATTGCAAGTCTCGTAAAACCTCAAATGTGAGATGCACTCAAATCGCAAATCACAAACATAGGAGTCTAGGTGATTACTAAAACTATTGCAACATAAGAAAGTATGGGAATAGATAATTGCAACCATATCAAAAGTATAGGAAATTGATGAAATGAGAACAAAGAAGGCCCGCATTAAAAAAATACGCCTTTAAAGTTACATTCTAAATTTGCTATTTACTTATGCCGCAAATGAAAATAACAATGTTAAAGATACAAAGCCAACATTTCGTTCTTTTTTCAATTTTTTTCCATTTTTTCATTTTAGTTTTGCATTCTAATTGGCATGATGCAGCCAATATCGAACTGCCAAAGGTGCAAGCATGGTTGAATTATGTAGAACTGTTAATAGGATGATATCATGATCTTTATAACTATAATGAGACTGCAAAACAAATTCTGTTAGACTTTAAAGTTTCTTACTATAATATTATTTACATTTTATACCTCTTGAGTTGTCCATGCACGCGGTCCTGCAAAGGTAAGAAGTTTCTTGTCACATTTCTCATTGCGCAGGGCAATAAGAGTGAGGCGAGCTATGTCCTGAAATAACATTATAATTGCTTCGGGAAATAGCAAAATTGCAAATTTCTAACACATACAAGAAAAAGTCAATGATATGAACTTAACCAACCTGCGTGTCCATATAAGCTATTCTAGTGGGAGCATCTGTTCCCCATACCGACTTCTCTTCTAGTATCGGCACGGCATATTGCCCAATTAGGCCCTTTTCACGTTATTGATAGATGTTAGAGAATGATTTAAAAATGAAGTGCAGAAAAAGTATATAAACTAAGCCAAAAGATCATGAATGGATGTCAAATTCTGATCAACAAGCAAAGGAAGAAAGTAAGCTTCAATAGACCAACCAAAGATCACAATTTAGAAATCGAGGTAATGTTTAAAAAGAGCTTAATGACGCAAAAAAATTTGAATAGCTGGATTTCAAGCTATTGTACATTCTACAAGGGGGCCAGAGAAGCTTAAGCCTTCAAATTGATTTCCAGTGTTTTATTATACTCCTGAGAATATATAAAATTAGGTTATAATAATATAGAACTAGTTAGGGGCATTTACATTTACATATTTAACAGATTAACTTTGCTTTTTTTATATTTATACCATTCAAATATTTCATATTACATCACAAATACCACCACTTTAACTTTAAAAAGTGAAATAAAACTTTTCATGCATATATAAAAAGGTGTATATGTAAAGTTGAAGGTTAGGTGTTAGAAGTGTAAATACATAGGAATTGAATGGTATGCATGTAAATCTTCCAAAAATTTATTCTGAACAACACTTATGTACCTGCATGAAGCCACATAAGCGTATTATAACGTGATTCAGACCAGAGTCCTGGAGAAACTTCTCGGTGCAGTACTTGATTTCCATTAATGGAACTTCAGGATGTTTGTCACAGTTGTGGATAGAATAGAATACATACTTCTGAATTCCCATTGCTTTTGCGCATTGTATGAGAGCAACTTTTCCTTCCCAATCTACCTAAATAGAATAAGCTAATTAAGGCCAGCCATGATTATGTGTCAAATAGAAATATCACAATGCTTTTAAAATATATAAATAAATAAATAAAAAGTAAAACGTCAAAATAGTCCCTTAACTGCTTACATGGGGTCATTCTAGTCCCAGTGTCTATAAAAGTGTCAAAGCAACCACTAAGCTCAGATCTGTTAAGGGACCACCTTAGTCCAACCATTGGAATCACTAATGATTATCTTGTTGAAAGTGAGAGTTTACTACAAAACCTCAATTGGTGGTTAGAGCGGGATCAAAATTTTTGGGAAGAAACCGAGAACATACTCTGTGTGAATTATTTTAGCTCATAGTAAAAGAGTCTAGGGACTAAATTGACATTTTTATAGACTCTGGGACTAAAAATGACCCTCTACAAAGATTCAGGGGATTATTTTGACACATTTCTCAATAAATAAATGACAATGTTTTAATCTTGAAGGGTAGTTGCATCCAAAGATAATGAGAAAGGCTTATGTTCTTTAGTGACTGAGAGGGTTGTTGGCTCGAGTCATTTAGTTCATTTATTAGTTCTTTGGTCTTGTGTTATGTTAATATTAGTAAGTGACAATTCTTTTTTTATTATTATTCAATTGCATTTAGCTCCATATGTCCATATGTAACCTTTGTGCTTGGATTTACAAGGGGATAGAGGCCGCCAACTCAATTATTTTTCTTTTTTTTCTTTTTTGGAGGGGATGTTATTATAAATTACAAATTATTAAGGCCTGTAAAATTATTCGACCATGGTGCAAGAGATAGACTGTCAAATTCTGGGAGAAAACTTCTTCTTTTGCGGCATGAGAAATTTATTAAAACTCCATTGATTTCTTTCTTGGCTATAATTTATCTTCCATACTTTAGTAAGCGATTTGAGTTTGCGATTGGAATTTGACAGATCTCATACAATCTAGAATCAAGATTACAATGTAATTTTGTATCATCAATTGTTTTTCATTGTTCCAGACTTTCTTCGCCAAATATCTACTTAAGATTAGTAAATTATCATTTGATTGAATTCTATAATTTTTTTTATCTTCATCAAAAGAGAGTTTTTTGTCAAAATTAAAAAGTAGTGATTTGCGAACCTTGTTTTCATATGAGTGATTTTGTCCATCTCATCATATATTTGTATTAGAAAACCCAATATCTTTAGGCGTCTAACAACAAACTTGATATCAGAGTTGAAGGTTTCCTGCCCTGGGGCGGCAGTAGAAACAATGGAGTGTTAGGCGGCAAGCTTGGTTGTTCTTTAGTGACTGAGAGGGTTGTTGGCTCGAGTTATTTAGTTCAGTTATTAGTTCTTTGGTCTTGTGTTATGTTAATATCAGTAAGTGACAATTCTTTTTTGATTATTATTTCAATTGCATTTAGCTCCATATGTAACCTTTGTGCTCGGATTTACAAGGGGATAGAGGCCGCCAACTCAATTATTTTTCTTTTTTTTCTTTTTTGGAGGGGATGTTATTATAAATTACAAATTATTAAGGCCTGTAAAATTATTCGACCATGGTGCAAGAGATAGACTGTCAAATTCTGGGAGAAAACTTCTTCTTTTGCGGCATGAGAAATTTATTAAAACTCCATTGATTTCTTTCTTGGCTATAATTTATCTTCCATACTTTAGTAAGCGATTTGAGTTTGCGATTGGAATTTGACAGATCTCATACAATCTAGAATCAAGATTACAATGTGATTTTGTATCATCAATTGTTTGTCATTGTTCCAGACTTTCTTCGCCAAATATCTACTTAAGATTAGTAAATTATCATTTGACTGAATTCTATAATTTTTTTTATCTTCATCAAAAGAGAGTTTTTTGTCAAAATTAAACTGTGATTTGCGAACCTTGTTTTCATATG
This sequence comes from Phalaenopsis equestris, assembly GCF_001263595.1. Classification (NCBI taxonomy): domain Eukaryota; kingdom Viridiplantae; phylum Streptophyta; class Magnoliopsida; order Asparagales; family Orchidaceae; genus Phalaenopsis; species Phalaenopsis equestris. The sequence continues at coordinate 120,924 of NW_018164781.1, read as the reverse complement.
AGTGATTTTGTCCATCTCATCATATATTTGTATTAGAAAACCCAAGATCATTAGGCGTCTAACAACAAACTTGATATCAGAGCTGAAGGTTTCCTGCCCTGGGGCGGCAGAGAAATGATGGAGTGTTAGGCGGCAAGCTTGGTTGCAGAACAACAGGTTGTGAGGCTGGACAACAGACTTGGAGAGGCTGGGCAACAAGTTGGTTGACTGGAAAGTGGATTGGACGCGGTTGGGGAAGGATCGGAGTGGTAGGCGGCTAAGGGGCTGGAAGAGAAGGTTTATGGGAAGTTAAAAGGGAAGATGCAATCACCACCTCGGAGTAGGATACAGCCGGAGCACCACCACAGCCTCAAATATAGCCCACAAAGAGAAAAAAATACTACAAACAGGATTTCTGAAAGCAAACATAACAAAAACTTCCTCTAAACTCTGAAAACAATAAATAGATAGACTCTTACATGAAGACTAAAGGAAGAAATAAAGAAGAAAACTACCACGTAAAAGGTAGAGGTGGGAGGCCATAAAAATACTTCCAAATGAAGAAGAAGCTGAAAAGTAAGGACAGGTCAGGTTGCAATGCCGCCTCTTTCTAGATGTCGCTCGATCTAAGAGATATGAAAGGAAAGTCGCTTTGCTTTGCTAGATTCCTGGACCGGTCTCTGTGCGAGCCAGTTCAGCCGGCTAGCTTGTCTCCCGCTCCCATGCGGGAGAATCCCGCACCCACGTAGTATCCTGTGGTTGAGATAGCTTCTATCTTATTCGTCGAATATTCTAGTTCCTTCTCTCTAATCATGGCGGCACCTGGATCCTACTGTCGGCTGAACTATCGCCCGAAGCATCAAAGAAGTCGGCACCATTGGAGCACCCTTGTCCCTATCGATCCAATCTCCTAAGACTATGATCCCTGCCCGTACTGCTGGATCCTCCAAAAGTAACCCACAATCCGATCGGTTTGATGTTTCGTGAGAGCAACATGAATCTTCCGTCCAATGGTTGAACTAGTTATACAGTGTTAACTGTATGGCCCTGACATCCTCTTTGGCGTAACTGCCTCGTGTCTGGAGCCGACGTCTCAATCCTCTCATCCTGTGTTATCACTAGGGCTGGCCTCACTGACATCGCTCTGCTGGTAAGAGTACCTGTGATCTCGAGCTCTGTTGAATGAAGTAGAATGATGTGTTTCACCTCCAAGGTCAAAGATTATTTGTTTTTGAATCCATCGTGTTCAGTCCTCTAGATAAATTGCCACAGTCATCCAAACATAATGTGGCAGACATCCATAAGGGCCTCATCACACCACATCTGGTTCTGCAGCTGACCTCCGATCGAAAATTCTACCAAATATCTACAGTCGATGCTGATCCGATTTTCCCTCTTCAGCCAGTCAGTGAGTACGGTTGGGTGCACCTCTAAATCGTGAGTCTTAATTTCTCTACCATCAAAGTCGATGTTTTGTTCTTGTTGCTCCCACCGTCGATGATAAGACTGCATACATTTTTTTTCACTGTGTAGCGAGTGTAGAAATATTGTGGCAAAGCCACTGTGGACCTCTTATACTGTGTAGCGAGTGTAGAAATATTGTGGCAAAGCCATTGTGGACCTCTTATATCCTCGCTCTGCAAAATCCGTTGAATCACAAATGTTCCTCCCCCATTTGATGGAAGCTGATACACATCACCCTGCTCCCCAGCTTTCTCCTCGTCGCTAATCTCTTCCACAATGCCATGAGCTGTGAGTGTAACTACCCTGTTAGTGGGGCAGCTGGAAGCTAAGTGGTTGTAACCTCAGTAAAATTTTCAAGCCGCTATGGTGTTGGAGGAGCTACATTTCTCCTGCTTCTTCCCGCTCTGATCTAGAGTGTCACACCCTTGTCCAGGCCTGTCTGCGTATCTCAGAGCACCTTTGTCAGTCTTGGTATGTTTAGGTGATTGTCTGTCTGCAGGTTGCTGCCTGAAGGATGACTGTTGTCTACTCTACTTTTGTTGCCTCTCCAACTTGAAGGCTACTGTCTGAACATCCCCAAGTAACAAATAAGTTTGTATTTCTATCACATAAAATGAATGATGAATTACTTTCGCAAGCATCATATATCTCTCTTAATATAATGAAGAGTATCAACCAGCCCCCAAAAATCAAATGCAAGCACGATGACAAGCCTAGATGGCAACAAACCATCCAACACATCATTAGACACGAAAATGCAAATAATGCACGGATGTGAATCAATGGCTGCCAAGCCGATGAAGATCACGATCACGATGAATGCGACACTATCCTACAAGACCCATGGGTGAGTCTGAGAATTATCGATAACGAAAATGAAGTCAACAGTCTTGAACATACACCGATATAAAGATTATGTAAATGCTTCAATGAGTTATTTCCTTGATCTCTATATTTCTATACTTGAGTAATTAGTTTGCTTTTGTGGCTGAATTTTAAATCTAGTACAATTTGGATTACTTACTACAGTATATTTTTTTATTGTCGAGTGATTTCATTCAATTTGAATTTATTTGCTAAATTTCTCCTTAAGCAATCATTAAATTGTCAATTGAAACTAATTCAATGTATTTTCTGATTTTCATTAAAAGATGCAATTTTTAATCTAAATTAAAATCTACTGAACTGCTGATTTTGATTGCATATACATTACTTTATGCATCTGATCATGGAATTGCATTAAAAATCATACATTGTATTTTCTAATTTTAATAAAAAGGGTCAGCTTTTAATCTAAATTAAAAGTGAATTGTCCATATTTTATGCATCTCATCCTAAATTTGATTAAAAACCCGAGATCATAAGATGTCCTTCATTAGAGATTACCCCAACCAACTGCATATGTAGATAGAAATAAAAACAAATTCAGAAGAAAAATTTTTAAAAATAAAATTGATCTTGAACAGAAATCTTACATAATATGTGAGCAAACATTTTTACTTGACTTCAAGAACACGTTCCTCTAAATCAATTACAAAACAACACCAAGGCAAGGATATAGTCAATACTGATTTACAGACAAATCCTTGTAGTGAAAATGATTCAAAATTGTGACAAAACATCTGGTGCATGTAAACAATTGTTAAGGACATATAATGTAAATAATTACAACAATAAAGCATCCTATATGGGTGTCTATAAGGTGCTGAAAACAGCTAAAACATATAACTAATTTATATTAGCACAAAAAGTTGAATCCAAACACAAATGTTCACTGTGTAGATCTACACAATGAATGAAAACTAGAGCATAACTGCTATAGCCAAAATGAAAAAGTAAAATCAGTTGCAAATGATGTTAAAACTCGTATCACATTAAATTAATGAATCAACAATACGTCCGCAATTAAACTTTTCAAGCTCTATTAAAGATGGAAACTCTGAAGTAGAAATTGTAGTTATATTGAATCACCTTTCTAATGGGTTCCTCCGGCCGCCCTGTCGCACAATCAATAATTGTATGAACGCCAACTAAAGTTGCAGGAATTGTTTCTGGCTTGCTCAAATCACCCTATTCAAAAAAAAGTTAGGAAAACAAATATTACAGAGAGAGTCCAGAAATGAGACAATATGGCATAATACAGATTGTGCCACCCTTAATAGCTAAAATTCTGTATAGAAATTCTATTGTGTTGCATCAGCCAGAGAAATGTGTGAATAGTACTTTATTTTCAGACAGGTATAATCACGAGAACAAAGTAGGCAACATTTAAAGATAAAAATAGGAGTCAAACTTGTAGCCAAAATGCTTTTGTTTCTTTTGAAATTTTAGTAAGCATTGTTAAAGGTTCAATTTTGCAACCTACTTGGCCTCGCAGTCGGGTGCTTTGCCTCCAACCAAAAGGTTTTGAGTTCAAAGCCATACACATACAGATTTGTGCATGAGTTGCTGAAAAATAAATAAAAATAAGCGAAATTTACATATGTAGCACACAATCTTATGTATTTACATATCTCACACCTAAATTATGATATTTACATACATAGCACTTTTTTGCTTTAAATATGAGCATGAAAATGTGTATTTCACTGAAAGTAGCAATTATAAAAGTTCAGGTGTGAGATTTGTTAGACCGGCGCTCCCTGCAGTGCCATCCGCCAAATAATTTGAAGATTTATGTTTAGCACAAAATTAAAAGGACAATTTAGACATTTGTTAGTTATTCTTGTGCGGTTTGAAAAGGGCTTAATATGTTTAGGGTTGTGCCTAAATTTTAATATTTACATACATAGCACTTTTGTGCTTTAAATCTATGCATCAAAATGTGTAATTCACTAAAAGTAGTAAATATAAAGTTTAAGCATGGTTTGAGATTGTTGGACCAGCGAAGCCCGCTGTGTCATCCACCAAATAAGTTGAATATTTATGTTTAGCACAAGATTAAAGGGACAGTATACTCATCTGTTGGTTATTGAATAGGGCTTAATATTTTTAGGGTTAGGGATGGTGTTCTTGTCTTGAATCTTAGAGTTAGAGTTGGGAGAGATTACCTACATCTTGAATTGTAGGTTTATCTTTTATGTATTCGGAATAGTATCATTTTAATTTGATACCGGCAGAATATTATCTATTATTTCTGGCCTAACTTTTGCGGTAACTTGTCTTGTTCCTCTCAAATTGGTATCAGAGCATTCGAGGTTGTTGCTTTGCTAGAAATCTTTAACGTTCGTACTCAAGGCCACTGCTCTGCCTTGTATCATTTTGAAATCGTCATTGTGCCGCCTTTGTGACCAAACCTCATGGTACAATTATGATTCTAGCTAGCTAGGAAGGCAATAATGGAATCGCAAGTCGCATCAGTGATTGAACCTTGCGATACAGTCACGATTCGAACTAGCAAGAAGGCGGCAATGAGACTGCAGATTTCCTTCGTGATTGAACTTTATGATACAGTTGAGATTCGAGCTAGCTGAGAAGCCAACGACAAGATAATGGAGTACAAGAGTTTTGCCATCTTGATCAAAGATTGTTCTCGGATTAATGGTGGCTAAGAAGGTAGATGCTCGAAGGAGAAATTAGAAAGAGGTGAACCAAATCCAATCTAGAATGGATGAGTGTTTATCATCCATGGAGGAGCGGTTTTCGTCCATAAATGGGAGATTCGCGACTCTGAAAGAAATGATGAACAATATCATAAAATTTTATGTAAACTAACCATCATCTGTTGCAAGATTGAGCGACGGCGTCGGGAGCAGATGTAAGCAACATCAATCAAAAGGATTCACGTGGCATCAGGGTAGTGTCATGACTTTAGGCGGATCTGAAGTCATTGGATCGAGCGAAGGGATTGAAAGCAGACTCAAGCGACAGCACTTGGAAGGAATAACGCGACATCCGAAAGGCTAAAATCAGCGACAACAGAAGAAAGAGGGCAGGATGCATTTCGAGGCTCAAGAAGATCGATTCGGAAAATTTCATCCTAGAATAAGGAACCATGATGAGTGGGACCCCAGTTAATAGCTACATCCAACCACCCTCTTGTTGTGGCAGCCTTCTGGACGGAAGGCGATTGAAAAGTATATGAGGATAAACGAGCTGATTAGGGGGCGAGACAGGATTATGGAAGAAGAAAATTAAAAAAAGTAGATGAAAGGAACCCAACCATGGCTTCATGGGTGGAACGAACTTCGGTCAAAAAAATTAAGGAGACAAGCATAAGAAAATAGAAGATATTGATCCTAGAAGGAGATGTTGTTTATGGTTAAATTTATCACGTGGAAATATACTTTGTAGTTAATGAGCTGATTGAGAAAGAAAAATTAATGGTGTTGGCTCGATGTTTGGAAGGGAAGACTTTAACGTGGTATCAACGAAGAGAACAACGTCAGTCAATCAGAATAATGAAAGAATTCAATGATGGTTTGTTAGAGCATTTTAGACCACACGGGAAGGGGATTTAGGCGAGAAGTTTTGCATTGGTCCGAGAAGGATCCATCATGAATTATAGAGAGAAATATGAGATGTTGTTTGCCCGTTCGAGAGGAGTAACGAAAGTAATGTTGGAGAGGAACTAAATGAATGAGTTGAAGCCAGAGATCCAAATAACACTTGACCTGTTGAGACCGCAATGATTGAGGAAAACTATAGAATTAACACAGTTGGTTGAAGATAAAATACAATAGAACATCCTAATAGGAGCGGCATATTGAAATGTAACAATTACGACAATACTAAAAACTCAAACAACAAAATATTTACATAGAGCTAAATCTAGCATGGTTTCAGAAAAGAAGAAATTGAATTTTGAATAACTATGAAGACCAAACTACTACCTTATTTTAACATATAAACTTTAAGGAAATTTGACTTCAATTAAAAAAAAAGAATTTTAGTCAATTTTCACATGTATTCAAGTTAAATCTATCAGTGTTAAATTATCAAATTAATACTAATATATACATGAATAATTTTTCTTTTTAATTATAGAGAAAATATGAGTACATATACACACACAATATATACAAATATAGATGTGTTAAGAAACATATGCACTTGCATAAATCATATGTCGAGTTTAATATATAGCAAATTTGAAGTAAGTCATCGTCAAGCCAAAGAAATCCAATTTAGATTTTTAAGTCGATTAAAATAAAGCGATTATCAAGCTTTTTTCCAACAAAATTATCAGCCCAAAATAAAAACATCAATCATATGCAAATGAGAATAATACCAATCTTGAAAGAAAGAAAAACTTAAACATGAGAATAATACCAATCTTAATCGCATTAACCATCGACTATTTGATAATCCGGTTAGGAGAATAGATGTTTTAGATTCGACTTATGTTAAGAAAGGCAGAGGTTGACCAAGAAAAACTTAGGCATATTCTATAAAAAATGATCTTAATTTATTAGAATTAAATGAAAATATGACATTCAATAGCACACAATGGAGAGAAAAGATTCATGTAGTTGACCCCACTTAGTAGGATAAAGACTTGTTGTTGTTGTATGTAGGTGTGTATATATTAACATGCACACAAATGTAGATATGTACAACTATATTTCACGCACAAGTTGATTTGCTTGAAGCAACCAATCTTAGGTAGAATTTGAGTACTTTATACCAAGTGCAAAAAAAAATTACAATCTCACACCTAAACTAGAACACAATTCTTATGTATTTACATATCTCACACCTAAACTTCCATGTTTACATACATAGCATTTTGGTGCTTTAAACCTATTCATGAAAAGGTGTATTTGACTTTTCAAAAGGGGTAAGAGTGCTATTTTTTTCAATGGATTTATGATTTTTCTGATTTAGGGTCCCAAATTTTGTCTAAACAAAAATTCTCTCTAAAAGCTACTTATATGAACTAGAAAACAAGCACTGAACCGAAACAAAAATAAAAAAAAGTTGAAATTTTCAAACTTACATTGACAACAATAGCTCCCCAATCCCGCAAGAAGTCTGCCGGAGCTGGCCGAGGCCTTACAAGACACCTAACATCATACCCTTCATCTAATGCCTTCCTGACTATCTGCCGCCCCAAAGTTCCCGTAGCTCCGACGACCAACACATTTGTTGGCCGAACAGGGGTCCCCTGTGATATATCAGTCGCAACCACAGTCTGGGCATTACACTTAACTTGCAATGGAAAGCGAACTCTTCCTGAAAAACAATAAAATCATAGAACAAAGAGATCAAAATACCGGTTTTCTAAATATTCCGAACTTGAAACTTATTGAGGAAATTAATCAAACAGTTAGGCTGCCAGAAACAGGGGCCATGGGCGGCGTCGGCAGAGAAAAAGAGAGGTGAGACAAAGCGGCAACTTTAACTTACCAGAAGGAAGGAGAGAGGAGGAAATGGGGCGATTGTGGTGCAAAAGGGGATCTTGGGAGGAAATTGTCGTGCGCCACGAAGGGAGGGTGGAGAAGCTGGAGCAGCAGCTATGGAAGGGACGGGAGGCTGTGGGATGACGCGGGAGAGAGCTGAGGTTTGCCGCCATGGAAGTCGGGGAAGAGAAGCTCGGTTTTCTTCTCGGTTGGCATTCTTAGATCGACGGCATCACTGGGTGATGTGGAAGGAAGAAGGATGAGTGCAGTTGATCAGAGTTCGGCCACGTCGATTGGCCCGTCACAGCCCCACAGTGATTTTTGCCTCAATATTGGTTGGGGTTTTTTTACTCATATTCATACTAAGGGGCTATGTGAAGGAAAAATTATTGCATGTGTTGCGTGTGTTCTCTGATCACAGTCAATCATTAACTCATTCAAATATGTATGACGGTGGATCCTATTTTTATTATTTAAAAAATAAATAAAGTGATGGTTGTGATTGGAGAGAATACACAGCTCTGCGCATGCTCTACGTACGTAATAATTTCACTATATGAAGAGATAGCTATTAAGTAATTGAAAAACAAGTTATTAATCACAGTCAATCATTAACTCATTCAAATATGTATGACGGTGGATCCTATTTTTATTATTTAAAAAATAAATAAAAGGATGGTTGTGATTGGAGAGAATACGCAGCTCTGCGCACGCTCTACGTACGTAATAATTTCACTATGGAGATTGTCCCTAAACTGGCAATAGACTGTTCATTTATATCATGGGGTCTAACATTTGAGGAATAGATAAATTAAATTAATACCTGGCGTATGAGTTCTCTTATTTCTCTTCGGAACCTATCAACTTTCGTTGATTTGCAAAAGCTTCGCAACCGTACCAACGGAATAAAAGACAGCTCGAAGAAGGCAACAGAGCAACTCCACTGAGCCAAATGTTCAGCGAGTTCTTCAACAGTGGCATATATACACGCCTCCTGAAAAGCTCGAGTTTTCAATGTCAATTTGTCCAACTGCAAAGAAAATTATAGATGAGACTCACAAAATGAAATAACTAAGAAAAAAGGGAAGAGCAATCTACATACATAGCATACAATTCTAATTTATTTACATATCTCACACCTATATTTTCATATTTACACGCATGTTACTCAAATATTTAATATCACATAAAAAATAACAGTATTATCACATTTTAAAAGTGAAATACACATTTTCATGCATAAATTTAAAGAACTAAAATGTAATATATGTAAATATGAAAGTTTAGGTGTGAGATTTATAAATACATAAGAATTGCGTGCAACACATGTAAACTTACTAAGATAAAAAATTGAAGTTTAGGTGTTGAATGTTTAATTAGATGAGAATTGGGTGCTATGTATATAAATATGTCTATTT
>NW_018164781.1:106514-111622 GCF_001263595.1 Phalaenopsis equestris | reverse complement strand
GGTCAAATGAACACCAAATCTAACCAGCTTATAATAGAATCGAGTATCTCGATGAGACGAATCTGACTAGCCCAATAACACTCAAATCCAACTTAACAATGACAATCAAATATTTACAAAATTGTTGTCTGATTGAAGGAACATTTCCACATCGTTCGATGGATTCTATGTGTATGTCAGACTTTCATTCATCAAACACTAAGACTAAAAATACCCCCCCCCCCGCCATAAATCTTCCGGCACAAATCATGTATAAACTCTATCAAATGATCATTAAGATCATTATAAATTAGGAAATTTGAATACATATCACACAATGAGAGTGCATTTATATGTCTAACACCTAAAATCTTATATTTATATTTATGACAGCTTGGTATTAAAAACTCATGCATGGAAATGTGTATTTGCACTTTTATAGTTAGTGATAGCGGTATTTTTGATGTGAGGTCTTGAGTGCTATGTACGTAAATATTAAAGCTTAGGTACTATATATGTAAATATATAAGAATTGTGTGGTATTCATGTAAATGAGTCTTCTAAACTCTTCATAAACCTAAATTCCATTTTTTTCTTGCCTTTTGTTTTAAATATTGCATTTAGTAAATAAATGAGTTTATTTAATGAATCTGCATATCTCATGAACTCTTCTTCTTCTTCTTCATATGCCATCGCTGTTGTTTAGTGCCTTTCCAAGAAAGCTATCATGGTGACTAGTTAGTTTACTTGCCGTCGAGAGAGTACATGGGATAGAAAAAAGAGTACTATTTTGTATAATAAAAAAGAATTAAGTGTGATATATTGAAAAAAAAATTCAAAATAATCTTAATAAAAAGAATGGATTTTATGTGTGTTTGTGTATGTATTTTGGCAATAAAAGTATAATCTTTGTTAATAATGCCCAAAGATACAAAAAAGAAAGGGGAACCTTATTTAATATCTAGCATAAGGCATACCAAGTAAATCCTCATTCTAAATCAAATCCAAATAAGGAGGAGTACAATCAAATATCAAATTGCCCTTAGCTCCATTTTTAGCAAGCCAATCCACCCCTTTGCTGCCTTCACGGTGAATATGGGTCCAGAGCACAGAGAGATAACAAGTGCAACATGTAATTCTGTTCTTGACAATTGCTAAGGACCAAGGTGCTTCAATGTTACCCTTAAATATCTACACAAGTAACAAGGAGTCAATCTCGCATATAATATGTTTCTGTTGCATTTTGACAGCAATCTTAAGAGCAAACGGCCCAATCCATGCTTTAGCCTCCAAACAATCATTTGTCACATGGGGTGACTAGAAATACAACATGCATAAACCATTCTGATTTCGGAAAGTGCCCCCATCACCAACACCTTCACAGCTCCAACTACCATTGATAGTAGCCTTAATCCAATAATCATTGGGTCTCTTTCACAAAATTAGCTGTAATTTCCATTTTCTTGAGCTTCTAATTGAAAGCTTAAACTCTTGCAACACCATCTCAATCCCACTAAAGAAATCAATAGTTCTCTTTCCAAACATCAGAACCTTAGTAACATATGATAGAATATTGTGCACAATCACCCGAGTATCCATAAAGCTATCTTCATGTTTTGCCTCGTTTCTCGCCATCCAAAAGAACCACAATACAATAAAAGACATTAAATTAAGTAAATGCATGTCATTTTGTATTTTATGCTACCAACTCTGTCTGTAATGATCAATACCAATGAAGCCATCTTCACTACAATCAACACTAAAGAAGTTACCCACCCATTTCCATATTTGTACAGTGTAATCACAAGAGAAGAAAATATGGTTAGAAGAATCTTCCTCCTCCTTACATAAAAACACCAAGAGGAAACTCTTAAACCTTTAAGCTTCAGGATACCATCAACTGGTAGAAGTTTATAAAGAAGCCACCAAAAGAAAAAGGCTATAGATGGAGGCAAACAACCATTCCAAATCAGCTTAGCCAATTCACACCAAGAAAATGTGTAATCTTCTTAGCAAATGTTTGAGCAATAGAACAATTCAAAGGAGGCTTAATAATACTTTATCCTTTATATTAGGTATAATAGGGATAGTAATTAAAGAATTAACTATTTTCTTAGGTAGCATACTAATCAGTAATCCTTTTTCCACTGGGTCCCATTTAAGCATTCATTAACCTGCAACTGATGATAATCGGACCTATCAATGCTCCAGTTGTCCCACCAAAAACTAACCTTGCCAACCCCTAACTTTCATATGAACATATCTCTTCTCTAATCTTTAACATACCTTTCCAAAACAACGAATCATCCAATTTGGGACATACCAGAGTAGGATGAGTGGATACACATTAGTTCTCCATTTAAATTTGGCCCAACTAGATTCTTGAGATCTGAATTTGATCCGAAGTTTTATATAATTTATGTAAGATACGGTGCTAAGGTCATGAAATCCAAGCCCACCTGCCTCAATTGGTTTACACAATTTCTTCCAACTAGTCCAGTGAATATTTTAGAAGAAACCAGACCAAAGGAACTTGTTGAATAACCTTTCCAACTAAACTTTTCTATTCCTTATCCTCCTTAATACTTTTAGAGTTTAGAGTGGGATAGAGTTCAAGACAATTTTTATGAGAATAATTTTTCCCACAAATGATAAAAAAGAGTTAGCCCAACAATTAATGTGATCTCTGAATGTATCCACCTCCTCCTGAAAATGATTAAATTTTTTCAAGCCCTTCATAAGCTTGATGCCATGATAATGAAATGGTAGTTCAAAGAAATGAAAACCGGTGAATTCAATGATCCAAACTTTCATATTCGCCGGAACTCTTTTCCTAAAAAAGAAGTTACATTTGCTCTTATTAAACTCAATATCCGAATATTCCTCAAATTCCTTTAACGTTCCCATAATCTTTCTGATAGATAATTTGCTAGCATTACAAAATAGTACTACATCATCAACGTAGGCTAAACGAGATATCACCAATTTAGTTTTATAGGAGAATCTTGTGCAAGACAACCTTTCTTGTAAATTATTCAACATTGTGGAGAAGTGATCAAATGCTATAATAAAGATAGTAGGATATTGTGTCTCCCTGTTTTATTAAGTTTTGAAAAAATCACAACTTGACCCATTAATCAACATCATATAGTAGTTGTTGTTCAACCATCTATCAATCATATTGCAAAATCCATCAGCAAAACCTCTAGTTTTGAAAACAACTATAATATAACTCCACTCAATAATATCATAAGCCTTCATTATATCAAGCTTTAATATCTTCTTTCCCCCTCTCCACTTCTTATCCAAATCAGTAATCAATTCTTGGAATAACATTATAATCTCCATAACGTTTCTTCCTTTGGTGAATGATAATTGGTTGGGAGTAATTAAATGAGGTAGATGGGGCTGTAATCAATTAACAATGATTTTGCTGATAATTTTAGATAACACTATAGTTAGGCTGATGGGATGAAATTGATTCCAACTCTCCTTATCATGGCTTTTAGGAATGAGTGTCATGGTGGATGGATTTATGAGAGTCAACACCCAAAAATAAACACTTAACAACCTTAACAACCGCATCCTTAACAATATGCCAACATTTTTTTATAAAATTCAAAAGTGAATCCATGTGTTTCTGTTGTTTTATTGCTATAGAGAGAGAGAGAGAGGCATACAGACAGACACACACACACACACATAATTTTTTTTACAAGAAAATTATATTTTTTTTGAGACTTTCTAGCAGTAATAATAATAATAATAATAATAATAATAATAATAATAATAATAATGCAAAGAAATGATGTGGGTAGCTATAAGCAACCCAACCATCATAAATCATCTTATTACATAGAAGATATTATATTATACTTTAGTGTTGTTGGGCCTTGCTGGTCCTGCTTTATCGCAGATAGTTAAAATAGAAAGGTTAGGAAAAGAGAACCAAGAGAAAAAACTTACATCTAAATTGTCAGACTTGTTCACTATATTGTTTTTTTTTTAACTAAACAAATTAAAATTTTCAAGTAAAAGTATGGGCCAAGCGGGCCATGTGGGTGGCTTAAGTGGGCCAGTCCCCTACCTTTGATTTTCTTATTAAACTACGAAAAAATTATTTCAGATAAATATTCTCTTTAAAAATTTGCTTTTATTTATGCTCGTCAATTAAACAAAATTAATTAAGGGGCATTTACATACAAACCACCAAATTCTTCTATATTTACATATATAACACACAAAAGTTTCATATTTACATGCATAACCCATTAACATCACTTCAAGTATAACACTTCTACTTATTTTTCAAAAGTGAAATACAACTTTTCATACATAAATTTATGCCCGAAGTGTTATAAATATAAATATAAAATTTTAAATGTCAGGCATGTAAAATAAAATTCTAATTAATTAAATAAACAGTCGAAATTTGAGTACCCGCCCGTTTTCTTCTGTCACCCTCATCATCCTTTCTGTTTGACTTACGTTTCATTTGGGGCAACAGTAGCTTATTGAATAATCTGCTGATAAGCTGATTAAAAATAGTCAGCTGATAAGTTAGGTGCGGTGAGTATTACTATATAGACGCGGTGTGAAAACTCTCTTTTCAGCGTTGTAAAATTGCATAAGCTGCTAAAACACAGTTTACCCAAACAGGCATTGTGAGTTTTCAAAACGTCACCGCACCAAATAAGCTGCCCCCAAACGGGCCCTCAGACTCTCCTCTTCTTTGGTTATTGTGCTCTGCCTTGATCATTGGTGCGACGGCAAAAAGGATTGTTGGTCCAATCATGGATGATCTGATTACCTGCAAGATCAATATAGATGGCAGACAGGCGTGGAGGAGGAGCTGGAAAGGCTGCAAGAGAGCTGATAAAGCATCGATTGCACAGCTATAGAGAGGAGGTTGAATCAGGAAGGACTAAGCTTGAAATTATATTATTTGATCCACACATTATATGTGGGCAAGGGCAAAGATGTAAATACAAAGAGCCTTGATCATTATATGTGAATTTTATTTTGAAGATCCACTTGGAACTGAGAATGTGTTGATTTAGAGGCGGTATCAAAAGTCCCTTGATATTGTAGAGCCATGAATTCATCTGTCGTAGTTTGGAGCCAGTGGG
>NW_018164781.1:101440-106414 GCF_001263595.1 Phalaenopsis equestris | reverse complement strand
AGAATTGGGTGCTATGTATATAAATATGTCTATTTTAAATCTTTGATAATTACATAAAGCCACCCTAAAACATTGATATTTACAAATCGATGTCCCCTTGATTTTTTTGAACAACTGAACTCTTATATTTATTGGTGCCACTATCAAATCATTGAGAATTGTAAAAGCCCGTGGACCGGGTGGTAAAAATGTAAAAAACAAATTTATGTCTTAGATATGTAAATACATATGAATTGGATGATATGTATGCAAAGTTAAATAATCTACAAATTATGTGAAAAATAATAAAAAATAAAAAAAATCAAATTGTCTGCAAGCAATTCTCATCGATTAATGAAGTAGCGATTAAAATATTAAAACAAAATTATGCTGCAATTATAATCAATGAATTAATTGATGTTCACATATTAATAAATAGAGTAATTATATTTTTTAGAAAACAAGGTTTTTTTTTATTTTATTTATTGAGAGTTTTAAATAAGGAGATATTTTTTCCAAGCAGATGAAGCCGCTTAATTTCTCAATCAGAATGAGCTGAAAATAGAGAAAAATAATTTAAATAATTTAAATAAATACGTTTTTTTGTAATATTCAAACTGAATTTTAATTAAAAGAAATTATCGGCGTATATTATTTATTTAAAGGCATATGGTTAAAAATAGCTAATACTTTTTGTTAATTTAAATTAATATTTAGAGGGCATAATTTTATTTTCTCTTAAAACTCTCACGACTTATTATTCTTTTAATTTAGGGTTTAGAGTAATGGATAAAAAATGCAATTTAAAAAATGATACACACAATTGCAAGGTCTAATCATGGATAAACTATTGAGTTCGGAGTCCGGACGTGAGCTGCGCCTGGACAATGAACGAGATACACGATTTTTTTTTCCTCTGTCGTGAATCGCGTCCGGACTCCCGACACTGATACCTAATGCCCTAATAAAAATAATCACGTTACAGCTTAACCTACAATAACACCCAATGATCTGGATGTGAGATTTAACTTTATGCCCAAATACTTTTGACAATTAGGGATATTTAAAATGGCCGCATATGGATCCTCAAACGAGTGTAAGTTGGAGGTTTTGGTGGCAAGTACGGTGATGAAAAAGACATCTAGGTATACGTGAAGTTTTGCACAATCCTAACCCGAGGACTACAAAAGGGTCAGGGATTGGCTTCAATGCCCTCTAACATTTAGTAAGGAATTACCCCTCGCTATCACAGAGTGCTGGTAGCTCTAGCCTAACGATGTGACTGACTCGCGAACTATCCGATGCATGAAATATATAATGTAATATATTTTTCTGATAAAATTTATGTTTTGCCTGCTGAATGAAAAATTCAAGTTATTTGAATGCATGATAAATCAAGACTTTGAATGCATGACAAATTAAGACCTTTTTGAATGCTTCCTTTTGAAAGTTCATTGGTCGGTCACATAGACCAGGTTGGGAGTTATGCTTATGTGTTTGTCTGGTTGGTAGTCATTTACCCTATGTTGATCTCACATATATGATGCTGACAGTTGCCTACGGATGTCCCTTGAGAATTGTGAGAGCCACTAGTTCTGATTCTGAGTCCTCTTCCTTTACTGGAATTCTTACACCTAGCCCCGATCTTTTATACGTGTCATCTAACTTGTTCTAACTACTCGTGTTTACCTCATGATTCATTTAATTTCTTGCATATTAGTATGCTACATTTATAATATTAACCCTTTCTGCAGCAGTGGCAAGAGCAATAAGTACACATGTTTACTTTACTTTTACTGCCTTTATTGTGTTTTTATCTATGCATAATTTATTATACTTGCAAAGCCCTTAGGGTAGAGAACAATAGGACATCTGTTTTGAAATTACCTTGCGATAAGCCCTAAAACTCAATATTGGCTATATGATTAAACATAAATCCTAAACCCAGAATCATCACGGTAAGGAGCTCGAAGTAAGCTTTCTGGGAAGCGAAATGAGGATGCAAACGTATGAAGGGCAACTTCAGACGACGATGAAGATAAAACACGTAGCAAAGGATGAACTTCAACAAAACTTTTCTTAGTTTTAAATAATATAAACTCTTAGGAATTCGAGGTTATTCATTTAGTACGACGTACATCCTCACTCTATTTTTAGACTCTTACTCAATTTTGTTCTGTAGTATAAGTCCTAACTCTCGTTAGGTTCCGAGGTTGTCATTCGGTATGACATAAATACTCACATTCTAAGGCCATTTGCATGATTGGGTATAGTGCAAATGTAAGCCCTAAATAATAATTAAAATGAGTAAACTTTAAATAATATCAATTCTAAAATGTAAAGCAAAATAATATGATAATTTGAGAAGTCATCGAGGTTCTACTCAGGATCTGTAACATCCACTATCTCTCGCTCATTTGGATTCCACAAATAACTCGTCCCATTTCGCCTATTCCCACTTCACTTTTCGTGCTCAACATTGAAAACTCAACTTTGAATTCTTTAAGATGAAACCTCTCATCATCATCGAGAATTTTTTAGTAACTTAGGTCATTAAAGATGTAATTAATTATACAGGCTTGACCTTATAGGAAATTAAGAACCAGATAATATAAACTCTATCTAATATTTTATTTTAGATATGAGAACTGTCGGTCACATAAAGGTTCGCATATCGAAAGAATGTCATAAATTATTTAGTTTACATAATCAGCCCTACCGTCAAATTATATGTTTACCTTTCAAGTTGATGTATTGCTTGTAGTGTTGTGCTAGATCACTTCAGCTATTAAATAAATGGGATTTTTTTTATCTCACTTCTCAAAAAAATACTATTTTTTAAAAAAATCAAAATTATATACATATTAAATTAAATTATTTTCAGATCAACCAACAAATTCTACAAGTCGAGCGATAAACTCTATCGCGTCCGGACAACAGACGCAATATTTTTTTTCTAATCACGAGTAATGTCAATCGAAGAACAAAATAACAAAAAAAAAACATATTTTGGTTGCATTTAATAATAGGGGAATTTACATAAACACCACAAATTATTAAAATTTATTATACTTGCAAAGCCCTTAGGGTAGAGAACAATAGGACATCTGTTTTGAAATTACCTTGCGATAAGCCCTAAAACTCAATATTGGCTATATGATTAAACATAAATCCTAAACCCAGAATCATCACAATTTATTATACTTGCAAAGCCCTTAGGGTAGAGAATAATAGGACATCTGTTTTGAAATTATCTTGCGATAAGCCCTAAAACTCAACATTGGCTATATGATTAAACATAAATCATAAACCCATAATCATCATGGTAAGGAGCTCGAAGTAAGCTTTCTGGGAAGCGAAATGAGGATGCAAACGTATGAAGGGCAACTTCAGACGACGATGAAGATAAAACACGTAGCAAAGGATGAACTTCAACAAAACTTTTCTTAGTTTTAAATAATATAAACTCTTAGGAATTCGAGGTTATTCATTTAGTACGACGTACATCCTCACTCTATTTTTAGACTCTTACTCAATTTTGTTCTGTAGTATAAGTCCTAACTCTCGTTAGGTTCCGAGGTTGTCATTCGGTATGACATAAATACTCACATTCTAAGGCCATTTGCATGATTGGGTATAGTGCAAATGTAAGCCCTAAATAATAATTAAAATGAGTAAACTTTAAATAATATCAATTCTAAAATGTAAAGCAAAATAATATGATAATTTGAGAAGTCATCGAGGTTCTACTCAGGATCTGTAACATCCACTATCTCTCGCTCATTTGGATTCCACAAATAACTCGTCCCATTTCGCCTATTCCCACTTCACTTTTCGTGCTCAACATTGAAAACTCAACTTTGAATTCTTTAAGATGAAACCTCTCATCATCATCGAGAATTTTTTAGTAACTTAGGTCATTAAAGATGTAATTAATTATACAGGCTTGACCTTATAGGAAATTAAGAACTAGATAATATAAACTCTATCTAATATTTTATTTTAGATATGAGAACTGTCGGTCACATAAAGGTTCGCATATCGAAAGAATGTCATAAATTATTTAGTTTACATAATCAGCCCTACCGTCAAATTATATGTTTACCTTTCAAGTTGATGTATTGCTTGTAGTGTTGTGCTAGATCACTTCAGCTATTAAATAAATGGGATTTTTTTTATCTCACTTCTCAAAAAAATACTATTTTTTAAAAAAATCAAAATTATATACATATTAAATTAAATTATTTTCAGATCAACCAACAAATTCTACAAGTCGAGCGATAAACTCTATCGCGTCCGGACAACAGACGCAATATTTTTTTTCTAATCACGAGTAATGTCAATCGAAGAACAAAATAATAAAAAAATATATTTTGATTGGATTTAATAATAAGGGAATTTACATAAACACGACAAATTATTATATATTTAAACGTATAACACCAAAACCTTCATATGTATTGCATAATATCCAAATTTATAACATTGCATCAAAACCATCATCAAAATTAATTTTATTAAGTGTAATTTCATTAAGATGAACAAATACTCCTTGAACATTATGTCTACAACAAAATCAAATCTAAATGAACCAAACCTAAAGAAAGCTCGTGCTCGGCCCCAACTTATCACGAGCTCAAATCGAACACGAACTTCTTAACGAGCCGTTTTGATAGCCCTACATACGAATGCTCCATGACGTTCAAGTCTAACTTTAAAGATTGTAATGAAATTTCATCATTATAAATTAGATTCACTTATTTTTAACTGAATTTCATTTCTTTATTTTGCGAGCCCATTTAATTGAGCTGATGCCACCAGAGAAAAATGGGCTCGCAAAATAAAAATAAGACTTAAATCAAGCAAGAATTGACTTCTACGTCATGTTGATGCTCAAGGAAAAATTTGCATATTTACCCACCAATTAATTTATGTATTTACACATCTAATACTCATACATACATATACATATACATATACATATACATATATATA
>NW_018164781.1:79321-101163 GCF_001263595.1 Phalaenopsis equestris | reverse complement strand
AATTATATATGTTTCTGATGCATAAACGTTAATATTTACAGTAATTGCTACTCAAATATTTACCATCACATCAAAAATATCACTTCTAGTAACTCTTTAATATCCAAAAATTTACATCACAAAGATTTTATGAATATGAAAATTAAATTTTAGGGGTTGGATATGTAAATCCATCAGAATTGTTTGGTATGCATGTAATATATTGTTTTATTGTCTCCTATCTCTAATGAAAGAAAATTGACATGTAATTTAGATTGCATTAAATATACATTGATCAATTATATGCTTTATTTAAATATTTATAAAAAAAAGAAATGTCATCTTCTGAAGCAGTTAAATTAACCAAACCATTCTCACAGAAAACTCTCCAATCTCAGCTTCAGCACAAGCTCAGCTCTGTACATTTTGCCAGCTAAAACCTCTTTGTACAGATTAAAATGCATGCCTTATTGGAAGATGAAGATTTACATACATACCATTCAATTCCTATGTATTTACATTTGTGACGCCAAAACTTTAATCCTTTGCATGCATGTCATCTTACCTGTGCATGACAAGGTGTATTTCACTTTTTAAATGTTAAAATGGTGTATTTTTTGATGTGATGAGAAAGATATGAGTGGCATAAATGAAAAAGGTAAAGTTTAGGGGTTAGATTGGTAAATATATAAGAATGGGTTGGTATGTATATAAATGCCGCGTAAGAAAAAATTAAATGAAAAAAGAAAATTTCAATTAAAAAATTACTAATCCGAAAGCATCTCTTCCCTTCCTGCTCCTCTGGGATGATTGTAGACTCATCATCTGCTTCAGACTCACTAATTATGCCTTCTGGTAGAATGGTTTCTTCTCCTTCATCTTCTACATCAGGAGTTTCGGAATCGTCATGGGCTTCCCGTTCATCTTCCCGCTCGGCCTCACCGTGATTCATAGAAATCGGAGACGTTTGCAACCTTGCCTCGGTATTTTCGCAAATACAAGTTGAAGGATTTTCATGAAACTCGCCTCTTCCGGGCCTCACCTCATTAGGCTCTCCCATGAATCCTCTCTGGTATTTGCATACTTTCGTCGCAAATGCATCCCAAGTCATGTTCGAACGATTAAGGAACAAAGAGTACAACTTCTTTGCATTTGGTCGTATCGTCCTCTTGTGATTGAAGTATCTCCTAACAATATAGAAAAAGAGTAAAGAGTTAAGAGAGAGAGATTTACTTGTGTAGCACACAATTCTTATGTATGTACATATCTCACACCAAAATTTTCATATTTACATGCATGAAAAAGTATATTTGACATTTAAAAAGTGCTATCAGTGCTATTTTTTTATGTGAAAATAAAGAATTGAGTGCTATGCGTATAAAAATGAAAGTTTAGGTGTGAGATATGCAAATACATAACAATTGTGCACTATGTATGTAAATGCCACTTAAAGATATAATAATGCTGAAATTTTTGTATATAACAGAGAGAAGCAAATAATCATACCTCCTACCAGCAAGAATTTTGGCCATGTTGCCATTGTTGTTGGTTACAAAAACATCGCTACCGTCGCATACAATGAAGTCGAGAGCGGCCATACGTGACGAAAAGCCAGAAAACGGAGCCAATTCCTTTTTGGCCAAAGTTTCTTTTGAATGGAAGTTGGGGAATAGAGCTTTCAAGGGTCCTAATGTGGCTTCGCCGCCGTACACTTCTCCGGAAGCCACGTAAAGGTGGACGTCGTGGCCAAAGCCTAAAGCTCGAAGCATGAGGCCTACTTCTTCGGGTGTAAGAGGGCATCGTCCTTGCCTTCGCTCCTTGTCGGGGTTGTTTTTCTGTAAAAAAACAAAAAAAAAAAAAAGTAGGAGATCAGTCATTGTGAATTTGCACAATTTGGGATCTCACTTAATAAGGCTCGAGTAGTTGATCTAATCACATGTAAAGTTCTCCATCGCCTGCGAATTGCTCCCAACTCTCTCCTTTCTTCATCTCCTCCGCCATAATAGCAACCGGAGAATGCAAGCATGTCGGGTTCGAATCTGCAAGAAGAAGCGTCTCAAAGATTGGTTGATTCAAAGCATTTGGAGAGTGATGTAAAACAAATCATAATTTAGGTGTTCGATACATGATAAATTAGCATTAGAGTTCTTTTCAAGAGTTTGCAATTCGTTAACACTTATTTACATTGCATTCCAAATTTTGTCTATATCAAATGAATTCCAACCTCCTCTACAATCAGATCCTATGATATCATCGCAAGGCATTTTGACTAAAAAGAGTTGCACATCATAAAAAAATCTCAATGGAAGATGAAAGTGGTCGGTGCTCTAGCGTGAAAATAAATAAATTTTTTCTTCATGCATATAAAAGAAAGTCTCTTTCTAGGAGAGCTCACCAACCAAAACAGCCGGTCCTTCACCAAGGCCCTAGAATTTGTCAGACGTCTCAGCAGCTCGTGTCTCCGATCGCCATAATCGTCCTCTGACAACACCTAAATCATCGACACTAGTCATTTCCTATGATGCCCGGCTCTATCAACACTGCCACCATCTTGCCATGTCACACTTATGCTTTAACGTTGCTACTATCATCAAGTGTGACTCTTGTCACTTTTAACATTGTCTAGAGCCATCAAGATGCCACATATCTATGATGTCAAGATTTTATGTAAAATAAATATTTTTCTGAAAATTTATACTAATATTATAGTAATTAAATAATAATTTATAATACGTTCTCAAAATACATGGATTTACATTATTGTAACCAAACGCCCCCTTCATAACATCTGGATTTGTTAAATTTTTACACATTTGAAACATGAGTATAATGTATTTCAATCAAAGTTGGAAATGAATAGAGCCAAAAGATATCCTAGAATTCTAAGTTCTAAGTGCCAATCTTGTTTATAATTACTCCAAAATAAATATAAAAGTTTTAAAATAAAAACTTATTATTATATGTCAAATATTCATTAATAAAAGCCGAATTTATAAAGAAGTTATAAAAAAAGAACCTAAAATTAAACAAATCATAATCAAAATATAACAAATATCCAGAAGGGAGACACTAGAGGACAATCCCAATTTATTCCATGTAAAATAGGGAAGACATTCCCACTATTTTCATGATAAATGAGTGATGCAAGCTGACTTATGACCAAATGCAACAAAAATGAAGCACAATGTGATTTCATGCACAAAATTAAGGATTTATATATTACAAGCTATCAATTAATTCAACAATTTAGCTACTTTAAGTGTAAACATGTAATACTAGAATTATAACACGACTGATGAATGGAATAGCCTGAGAAATTCAATGAGTTAGAAACACGTAAAATTAGTGAACAATTAATTTAGAGAAAGTTGCATAACTAGAACACAAAAATTCCAATGGATTTACATATCTCAAACCTAAACTTTCATATTTACATACTTAGCACTTTGGTGCTTAAGTCTATGCATGAAAATGTGTATTTCACTTTAAAAAAGTGGTATAGTGCCATTTTTTATGTGATATTAAAGATTTGATGTGTACAAATATGAAAGTTTAGGTGAGATACGTAAATACATTAGAATTCTGTGCTATTTATGCAAATGCCCCTTTAATTTAATGTACATAAATTCAATTATTGATGTATACTCTTTTATATCAAAATCAAGATAAAAAAAAAATTTAAATCAAGAGCACAAGTTTGTCAATGACAATTACAACAATGATGACTTTATGAGCGAAACGTCAGCCTTCAATTGCATTGTCAATTATAGCTCTGTCAATGGAAACCATGTTGACAACACCTCCATTAAAGCTACATCTATGAGTAATGGCTTAGTTGTTGATCACCATTCTATCAATAACCATTTTTTCTCAATCAATGAGAACTCCATCAAGGACTACACAATTAGCAATATATTTGTCAATGAAAATTTTCATCTATGTAATTCTATGGATAACACTTCATCAATTACAAGTATGTTGACAATTGCTCCATCAATGACAACAAGGTTGATGAAGTATTCAAAATCACTTTATCAGCATTGGTATAATGATAACACCACTATTATGATACCGCTTTTGTCAACACAACGAGCAACTCTTTCAAAATGAATGAACATGATCAAGGAAGATAATTGAAGACATTGATAAAACCATTTTTTTTTATCCAACGGTCCCATTTGAGTCATCTAATATTCTTCATGTTAAAAATTACCTCAATATCACATCATACTAACTCTATCAACAAGCAAAATATCCAATGGTGTAGGTTTGAACCCATTGGCTCCCAGTTGATCCAAGAATTACGGTTGATTTACCACATTGATATATTTGTTAAGGTGCACAACATATTAATATTCATAACAAGGCACTGATGTACCCAGAATAAAATCAGGTGAGCTAAGGCACAACGCGTAAAAAAAATGTGATAAGGCATTAAGTGCCCTCAAAGAGGAATAAAATTAATCTTACTCCAATTTTATCAAATATATGTCAAGGCACTAGTGTATCCCAAGGAAAAGATTCACATGAAGAAGTTGCATAGATGCATGTACCAATGCATTGGTGCGCTCCAAGAGACATATATGCTAACACTAGAGCGCATGCTAAGAGTCTGATGTAGGCTAGGGTACAAACATACAAAAAAAGTCACACCAATACATATGTTAATGCTTTGGGGTGCCCCAATGGAATATATAAGATAACAAAACACGCAATCAAGAATCAATGTTCTCTAAGGGGACATTCACATAAGTCACAAATAACTACATAAGCATATGAAAACAAACATTCAATCAAATCCATAGGTATAAACTTTATACCATTGCTCGCATAGCATAACTCCAAATCAAGTATCTCATATCCTCAAAGTAAACCAAGGTTTGCTCTCATAGTAATAAAACTAAAACAATCATAATAAATTTTTTAGCCCTTCCATATCATTTAACCATGATTGTCCATGCTCAGTGTCTCATTTTGCATGTTACAATAAGATCTATGCCAATTAAACAAAACAAAATTCTACCTCAAGTAGATCATATACCATTATTAGTGTTAGACTAAGGTTCACGACTAATAGCTAGAATAAGGCTCCCTGTTATACAAACCCTCAGAATTTGGTGGCGGTCATTCTCTAACCAATGCAAGCTAAGCCTTCACACCCTATCTACCAAGATCAAGGACAAAATAGCTAGTCTAAACTTAAGGCTACAGATTATAAAGTCCAAAACTAGCTGCTGTTTGCTTACCAAACCAAAACTTTCAAACTATAGTAATCACCTTGGATGAATTAACTCCTACCAAGGATGTCTTCACATATAGCTAAAGCCTACTGAAAAAGTGCCATATGATAAAGCAAACTCGCTGACTCAATGTCAATGGCCACAGCAAGCTCACTGAATCAGTGCTAATGGTCACAACAAGGACCCTTTTCTTATTCTATAGTTAACAGGACAAAGCAACCTAAATTTAAAGCTATATTAACAAAACCAAGGCTCTTGATACCAAAGGACTGTTAAAAGATAGATCATAAATGATGAAACAATGGATGCTTGACAAGGTTATCCACTCCTTCCCCAACACTTGCAACCACCAAAAAAGTCTTCCTTCATGCGAACCGAATTAGTTACCCACAGAAAGTATCCAGACCTAAACAAATCCTGAATCTCACAGGTGCAAAAGATGCTTACACTAGGTTGTCAATCATAGTTTCATTCACTAATTTTATGTCATGGCTTATATTTTGCGTCATGTATTATGTAATTTTGTAATTAGTATAAGTTAAATATTAGTGATTAATGTGGCATTATTCATTTGAGATAAAATTAGCATTTCCATTAAAATATTTATGGGTAGTTTTGTTATTTGGAATAATCCTTATTATAAGCGAAGCATAGAATCTCAGATGATAATGAATGGAATGTTTTGAGTTATAATTCTATGTGATTTCAACACATCACGGATGCATGAAGTTTACAATCTCCTACATAGTACATTGCGAACTCAGCACCATGCATTAAGGATTTAGCAACCAAATAATTAAGTTTAACATCAAGAAGCATGAGGATTAACCAATTAAACTTTTTCCTCTCACATTTTTCTATCTTATTCTCCAATAGATCAACATTACATTGCCCATGTCGCACGAGTTTAAAGGAACAAAAGCCTTTTTCATGAGTTTCTGTAAAATATGCAGACGTTATCATGTTGTGACTTGGTAACCAATTATTATACGTTGGGAAAATGTTAGGAAAGACAGCAACACGAACAGAAAAAAATGATCATTTTTAATAAAAGGTTAACTGAGAAATACAATAAAAGTGAACGACATAGTTTACCTGAGATGGAGAGCAATAAAATGCTTGCTCTTTGCCTTCATTCTATGTACTAACATATTGCCCATATTTTGTATTGGATCGGTAAATCTTAAAGCGAGATAATTTACTCGACATCTAAGCTTTTGCAGATCAGTCTCCAACCTATTTGATAGCCTATAATCGAACTTTGTGAGCTGAACAACCTGCACCACAATAAAGGACATTGTTAAAATGCATGCGTTGGAGCCTCAATTTTAGAGGAAGGAAAACTGAAACACAATTAACTAGACTGAGAAAAGCATAAACCAATTTAGAGATCCTTGAGAAAACATGAAATAGTGAACCAAAATAATGCCTTCATATTCATCTGACGATATAAAGTGATGCAAGACAGTCTCAGTTTACCGATACAAAATAGGATGAATTGCCCAATGAGAGCAATGTCCATGGGCATAAAAGTATTTCTAGTAGTTGGGTCATAACACATACATTACTTTTTGGTGTTTGAGTGACCAACAAACACATTTTAGAGAGGTTGGATCATGTATTGCACGGCATGAAAATGCATAAAACAACACAATAAAAAATTTTAGGGCGAATATTCAAGGATTTGTTGAAATGCAAGTGAAATTTGGAGAAAACCGCACAATGGCTCAAAGTGGATTCAAATGATTGTAGCGCAAGAGGTAAATAACAATTTCATGTACCAAAGTGTGGCCAAGATCACCTCATGAAATTTTCCTTGTTACTTTTTTTGTCCGCATATTTTTGATTAGTTTGTGAGTATGATTGATTTTAGTTGGAATTACTACAATCTAAATTCTCAAGTTTATGTGTTCATATTAACGGAAGTGTGTGGCCTTTTATGATCTCAAATATCTGGCAGAATTTCTAATTGGACAATTATCAAATTAACATTTGAAATGAATTTTATGCGTTTTCTAGTTTTCATTAAAAATAATGATTTTTTGTCTAAATTAAAACCTAAAGTAAGATAAATTTGATCTTGTGTATGTCCTTCCAAATTTACAGTAGGAAATGTAAAAATCTAAGGCGTTAAGCATCAATATTGTCAAAATAACTTATGATAGTTCACATCAATGACACAAGAAAACCGACAGACAGACAAATTTTCATGCTAAATTTGCCATCAATGAGCTGTATTTTTGTAGGATAAATTTCTTAGTATCTATACTTAAATATCTCATCCAAATAACAGGAAAGACTTTGGTTCAGGTAACATCTTGGATTGCATTTTCTTGGGACACAGCACAAACTTATTAGAAAAACAGAATTTTTTTTTTAAAAATCAAGCTAAATTTGCCATCAATCAGCTGAATTTTAGAAGGATAAATTTCTTCATATTTAAACCTACATGTTTCTTCAAAATAACAGGCAAGACCCTCGTTTGGTAACATCTTGGATTGCATTTTCTTGGCACACGCATGGTATATGGTCCTCTAATGACCTTCCCTTCCCTTCTAGGAAGTTGCTTTATAATTTTCACATCTTTCGATAGAGACGAGATGAACCAGTCAACATCAAATATTTCAGCAAAATCACTGCAGCAGCAAAGCACCAAAATATGGAAATCATGATGAAGTTGCAGCCATAAAGATTAACAATCTAGTTAAAAATCGGACTTAGGTGCAAAATGAACCTGGAATCTTTCCAGAAAGACCTCTGATCAAGCTTCGGAACAACAAGAGTTGCATTCAATATGCGTGCCGCAACAACAGCATCAGTTATCTGAAACAAGCAATAAGTAAAACAAAGTACCGACTTCATCAATAAAATGCTACAAAAGTTCTAGGGGGCATTTACATACATACCACAAAACTCTTATGTTTTTAAATATCTAACACTTAAACATTCTCAATCTTTAATATCACATCAAAAATACCATCATCACTATCTTTATAAAAGCAGAATACATCTTTTCATGCATAAATTTATGACACAGGAGTGTTTTGAGCGTAAATATCAATCTTTGGGTGTTAGATATGTAAATACATAAGAACTATGTATTATATGTGTAAATTTCCCAAAGCTCTAAGCAGTTGGGATCCATTAACGCAATGGTCTAAAATTGGTTGAATCAAAGCGCTAAAACTGAATTCGAATGTTTGTTTAAGGGAAGGTTGGTTTCAATATAAGTATTTTAAAGTGATTGGAACTAAATTATGGAATTCTGTTGGTGTTTATTTAGTAGAAAGTGGATAAAAGTCATCTCTGAATTTTAGAACTCGCCTTCACCAATGTAATAAATGCTTTAAAATAATAAAATAGCTCAACGGCAAAAGAAGGATGTTTAGAATAATTTAAAGATAATAATTAAAAAAAATATTAAAATTAATGAAAGAATGAATAAAAATGAAATGCCTTTAGTCCAAAGAAGCATTAAAATTGAGTTGCAACTAGTAAATTCATCAAAGACAAACTAGCAACACAAAAACTCACTTGAATGAAACTTAATTCCAAAGCTCAACTCCAATATAACGCAGGATGACTCCGGTAAAAGGGTTTTCTAATACAACTAATATAATGTGTAGTATAATTTCATGCAAAAAAATTAAGTAATCGCAAATCAAAAGCTACTAACTAATTCAATGAGTTTCTATCTTTAACTGTAAATAACAAATACTAAAATTTAAAACTAAATGATAATAAAATGATTGAAATAATCCAAGAATTCCAATAATAAATTGGGAACGGCTAAAATCAGAGAGCAAATTTAATTTGCACATTACATTTCTAAAATATTTCTATTTTATCAAAATCAAAACTATTAAACAAGACAATATCAAAAAAACTAGTACAACGAAATTTTAAAAAAAAAAAAATATCAGGTCTCATGTGGGTACAAGATGATTTCCTCCAGAATGACGAAATCATACTGGCATGATAGTTCATTGGAGTTATACATCCCGCTTGCACTCACAAACATAGAACAAGAAAATGAAATTATATTCAAACCAAAATTCTCAATCACTCAATTACTGTGTATTTACATATCTAACGCCTAAAATTATTTTTTTTATATACATGCCACAATACCTATGCATGAAAAGGTATATTTTACTTTTTAAAAGTTATAAAGTTGGAATTTTTTATGTGATATGAAAGATTTTGGTCGTCTAAATATAAAAAGTAAAGGGTGTCAGATATGTAAATACATAGGGATTGGGCGGTGTGTCTGCAAATGCCCCAATTAGAAAAAAAAAAAAATCTGTTTTTTCTTCTCCTATCAGTTTGACTCAAACAAATTGCTATACTATGGGATAAATACTCACTCCAGTCCTTTGTTGATTGAGGCCTCCGCTTGTTGCAATCATCAAATATCTGTTTGGATAAGTAATCACTTCAGCAGCTGCAAAAAACCACAAGGGAAAAAATTGTCACTTGAAAGAGAATGAAGCAATAAGATGCAGTTCACTTAACTTTTCAAGAACACAATTAAAAGGTCAACAAATTGACCAGTATCCTCTTCATTTTTTCAACGTGCTCTAATACTTAAAATCATTCAAATTGGAAGCTCAATTGAAGGGAAATTTGCATTTGTAGCACACAATTATTATGTATTTATATATCCCACACCTAAGCTTTCATATTTACATACTTAGCACTTAGGCGCTTTAAGCCTATGCATGAAAAGTTGTATTTGACTTTTTAAAAGTGGTAATAGTGCTATTTCTGATTTAATATTAAATATTTGAGTGCTTTGTGTGTAAATATGAAATTTTACGTGTGAGATATAAAAATACATAAGAATTGTGAGCTATGTATGTAAATGCCCCAAAATTGAAACTGTTTAATTAAAAAATTGGCCCCCAAAACAAATCCTATAGCACATAAACATGGTTACATCACCAATTCACTATGGAGCTAAGTAGGTTTGTTAACAAATTTTGAGCCAAGCTGAGGTGGCTCGAATGGATTTAATGCAGATTGAAATCGGTTCGTGGCTTGTTATATTTGATTTTGAGCCGAGCCGGCTCGAAATTTAATTTGGCTCAATCAAGCTCAAAATTGAAACGAGCTGGCTCAAATTGAATTATTTGAATATGTTTCAGCTCGGAATCGGCTCTATCCAACTCAAAATTGAAATTGACAGACTCAAATTGAGTAATTTTGATCTGTTCCAGCACGAAATTGGCTCGTGACTTGTTATATTCAATTTTACTTAGCATTAAATGTATAATTACATAAAAAATTACTGTGAGCTGATCTCGAGTCAATTCAAACCAATCCATGTATGACTCGTAGTACAAAATCAGCTCAAAAAATTTTTCATCTAAAGTTTCAGCTCGTTTATTTCAATCCTATCTCGATCTGAGCCGAAATTCGAATCTATTTTTGAGTGATTAACGACCTTCGAGCTAAATTAACAGCACTAATAGTAAGTCTCCAATTCCTAAACTTAATTGTTCTACAAACAAACAAAACTTACCTGCAAACTTTTTGCTGGCATTGCTGCAACCATAATAGTAGTTGGACAACTTCGAACCCCAAAGATCATATTTGGTATTTTCCCCCTCATTCTATCAAAAAATGGAACCATACCAACCTTGAATGATATTATTGAGTTACAATTACCTCATGCCAGCAAGAAATAAATAAATAAAATAAATCTAATTAACAAGCATTGGTTTAAAAACACATACCGGAATATGAAAAACAATAGGTTGAGTTCCCTCCTGCCGCACTTCACTAGCAGCATTTTTCTACAATTTTCAAAAATTGAAGAATGCTAATCAACTAACAAATGATGTTTCGATGTTTTATTTTGAATTTATTTTTCTACTTTTTTTTTCTTCAATTGTTTTTATTTTCACGGGATGCACAGCTTCTGCATCTGATTCAAACACAACATAGAATGGATAACGATTCATCTTAATAACTCTAATCATTTGATAGCACTGGCGTCAAAATAACATTCACTTCAATCGAGCACCCCTTAAAGTGTTTCAGAACAATCCACAACTCATTTATAATTTTACGAAACATGGGTTTTGCCCTCATAAATGAATCATCAGAACATGTTTTCAAGCATTCAATAGGGTTGATACGCAAACCTTATTTCCAGCATGATGTTCCATCTCTAGATCCCTAAAGCTCCGCCTCTATTTCCAGAAAGTGAAAAAGAATGGAAACATTAGGAATCGAAGATGAGCTATAAACGACATAAGAGAAAGCAGGAAAGATACAAAACAAGGCTGGCAAGACGTCTACCGGCCGATCGCGGATTCGGCGGACGGGCTCTGCGAGGTTGTGGCTGTCGATTTCGATAAGGGGAGTGAAAAAAGAGAGAACAACGATGAAAATGAGGACGATCAAGACGGCGGTAAACATTGTCGATTTGGTTCGTATCGACGGCGACAGTCGGTGGCGCCGCCTCTGGAAAGCCATGCCGTGCCGTGAGCGGCGGCAGGGTGAAGAGAGACGAGCAACGGCGGCCGCGACCTAAGGGTTGGTCGTTGTAGATATCCGAGCACTGCGAGCCATGGATGGAGGAGCCTCCTCCTTTATGGAGCCAATAGAGTGCGGACAACATGAACAGTGAGTCTTTGCTTGGGATTCTATGGCCTATTCCTTGCTGTCGCCCTAAAAGTAGAAAAAGACAAACAAAATATAATCGTCATGTTGCTTATTCAATAAGCCCTAGGGCTATAACTACAAACGGTTTAAGTTTGGGTGAGCTCATATTTGACTCATGTTCGACTCATTCGAAAATTAACTCGTGTTTAAAATTATTCGTCAAAAATATGTCTTATTCCGCCCGAATTACATTTTTTATTCGAGTTTTTCTTTGTTCGTGTTGCCGGTATTCCCTCACAAACAACTAAAAATAATAATAATTTTAATAATTCAAATTATTTTTAACTAGTTGAATAATTAAATTTGTAAAAGCAGAGAAATTTAATATAGAAATTCATGTCTAAAATTGTTATTACATGATTGCCAATGCCAATACTAACTCATCCTTTTAGAAACGCATACAAAAATTCACCGCTGAAAAATCCGATGTGGGACTAAAGTTGGTTAGGAAAATTTCTTTTAAATGTGCGGCTATGAGTTTTTAGGTTATTTAAATGCAGACCACCCAAATCCTATTCATTTACATATGTAATGCCTAAATTTGTATCTTTCTATGAAATATACCGCACAAATATATATATTTTTTTAAAATTAACATTTGTTTAATACATATAAAAAAATTATTATAAAAATAAATTAATTAATATTAGTATTTAATTATTTGGATACTTTGAATAAAATTTAGTATTTGTTTATATATTTTTATTTTTGAACCGACCACGAGCAAACAAGTATTTGTTTGTTTTCGGCTCATTTATAATTCGCGCTTAAAAATTTGTTCGTGATCGGCTCGTTTGGCTTAATAAACAAGTCGAACATTAGTTGTTCTCGAATGAATACCCATTTTGACAGCCCTAATACCCCAACTTATTGATAAATTGGCATTGCATTATTATCATGTTAATAAAAATGGAAATTCAAATTCTAATAGAAAATCACGTTTCATTTTTCTTATGCGCATGCGACGGTGAAGATCACGCCAAACATACGTTTTGCGACGTAATGTTGTACATGATAGTTACTCTTCCAATTTTAATGTATTTGCATGTATAGAATCTAAAGTTTCTTTTTATATATTTATGCCAACTCAATCTTTTGAAGCATTTACGCTCACATGCATAGCACAAAACTCTTATCTATATACATGTCTCGAACCTAAACCTCCATATTTACATGTATACTTCAGATCATTACTATCACATTAGTAATAACATTATTACTACTTCTTAAAAGTGAAATACATAATTTAAAAGCACCAAAGTACTATATATGCAAATATGAAAATTTAGCGGTGAGATATGCAAGTACATAAATATTTTGTGTTGCATGCGTCAATTTCTCAAATATTTTTTATCTCATAAAAATATCACCATTTTAAAATTTTTAAAAGGAGAAAATCACATTTTCATGCAAAAAGAATGAGGGCATGCATGTAAAATTTGAAGTGTAGGTTTTATATATATGCAAATAAATAAGAATTGAGATTTATTTATGTAATCTTCCTAATCAAAAAGGTAATTGATATTAGCTAAATACATCAATGTCTGTCTTTAAATTTACTCTAGCTTCTCATGTTAACTTTCTTATGGGATTTGAATCGTTTCAATATGATTTGTAATAAAGTAAGCTTAATTGGATTAATTTTGATTTGGAGTACTTATATTCTCCTGAAGAGTTAGTGTTTTAACAAAGGAAAATGATATATATTTTTTTTAATTCAGTCACCTCTTAACAATGCATATGTTTCGCATTTTTATCTTGTGCGTGGCACAATGATCTTTGTAAATTTTGATGTTCACATTTTTTTTTTTTACTTTTTTGATATATTCGTTGTTCTGATTAATCGTTGATGATTTAGATAGCGCTCCCGCTTTTCCCTTGTTGAGCTCCTAATTTGTAAGATAGCTAGATGGTCCCAGTCTTGGATCGGTTGATCTTGATTGATACTAGAGGAGTTTTTTTTACTTTGAGATTATGAGGTTTGGGAGGGTTGGTGTGAGAGCAACTTAAATCAAAGTTTTACTCATCTTCTCTCTCTTTGGGTATTTTTTTGAATTCTAACAAATACATTATCATTGTTCTTATTTGCACCATGAACTAACCCTTTTTTATAGGGCTCAAATGCAGTCAAATATTTTATGTTAGCTAATTCTAATTCATTTGTTGCATATTTATAATCTATATTCACACTGTTTTTGTTCTTTTGGCCTATAATTATGAGAAATAAGGTTATTTTTGAAAAAAATAAAATAATTCATGATACATCATTAACAAAATTTCATCGTCTTACACGAATCTCAAGGCATGATACAGATTTCAGTGCAACTTTTTGAGCGAGAAATGTTCAAAATTCGATAAAAGTTATCCTAAAACTATAATTTCAACAAACATACACTAAAAGTGACTGGATTGACAAGAAGAACTCAATGCTAATAAAATTGCTCCAATCTAAACAAAATGAAAAGCAAATCAAGTCATTAAACCGCTTTTGAAAGTTTATTGGGCACATTTGAAAGATCAAATGAATGTCGAATATGACAAGTTTATAATCAAATCGAGCGTCTTGACAAAAGAATCAAACGAGCCCAATATTGCTTAATTCCGACAACGTTAAGACATTTAAATGTCTACCAAAAGTCGTGATCGTTTGATTAAAGTGGTTCATATTCTTGCATTAATTTCATACAAAAATACTATAAATAGATTATCATACCTCTCATGAAGAAGATCAGAGCTTGAGGTTTAAGCAATACTATAAATAGATTATCATACCTCTCATGAAGATCAGAGCTTGAGGTTTAAGAAAGAACTTAAAAGTTTTGAGAAGAATTTGAAGCCTTACATCACTTTTGCCATTGTTGATTGTCGTCGATAGCTATTCACCACCGACAACCGATGTTGACAACCACCTGCCAGCCTCCACTAATCCCTGCACTTCTTATAACAAATTCATTCGCTTGCCATGGTTTATAATTTCAAAATTCATATATAATTTAAATAAAAATTACACATTATTCGAAAACAGTTTTGTTTAACTTAAATATCCCCATAGCTTTCTTTTCGTACGAAATTAAACCACGAACTGGAAGGCACGCCTCCACCATCTCCCCATTCGTACGCAACCCTCTGTGCTACTCAAGTCTCCTCGCCAAGGGAAGAATCGCCGGCCAAATTCCTCTTCGAGGTTGGGGAAGAGGAGAGAGGAAGTGAGAGAGACCGAGCTCATGTCTTCCTTCCTCGCTCCGAGGCCTCTTTCACCGGCGCTCTCTTCTTCCTCATCTTCTCCATTCATCTCGCCGCCTCTGTGCTCTTTCCCGTGCCTTCCTCCCTTTTCTGTATCGTTTCCTCCGCGGAGGCGGAGCTCCTGCAGTTTGAGGGCTCTCTGCGTCCAGGATCCTGGAAGCGTTGCCTCCGGTGGTGACACCAAGCCGCCTAATGGGAATTTGGTACTCTTTTAAGTTTTATCTCTTCCCCTTACTGGCAGCATGTAACGACTTGCTACTCCTGCGTAAGTATAAGGTGCACATTGATTCGACAGGGCAATGTTTCGGCTGCCCGAAAATTAGATTTATGTTGCTGGGAATTGGGAAGACATGTTGTGGATGGATTGATTCAAGCGAGCAATTGTATTTTATGCTTAGAATAATTCCATGCAGTTTAGACTTGGCACACAGATTTTAAAGCTTAGGTTGTATGAGGATCAATTCTTATCTAACCTTTTAGCCAACCAAATTTTCTCTTAGGGCATTTTGGTTTCTTAGGAGAAAGTTGTAAATCCACTTATAGAAGTGCAAGTTGAGGAAGCTATATTTCTTAGAAATTTGTTGGGGTATTTGGTTGAGGAAGCTATATTTCTTAGAAATTTGTTGGGGCATTTGCATACATACCACCTAATTCTTATATATTTTCATATCTAACAACAAAAATTTGTTTACATACCACCTAATTCTTATGTATTTTCATATCTAACAACTAAAATTTGTTTTTTTTTTACATTTATACCACCCAAATCATTCATATCACGCAAAAAATACCACATTTTAACTTTTAAAATGTGAAATACACCTTCTCATACATTGGTAAAATGGCGCGTTTGTAAAAATTAATGTATAGGTCTTAGATGTGTAAATACTTAGGAATTGAGTGTTATGCATGTAAATCTTCCAAAAATGTTTGGTTGGACTTGGCTATCAAGGAAGTGTCTTTTCATCTTCCATTAGTTATGGAGGAAAAGGAAGTGTCTGGAAACCTCAGAAAATTACCTTCATATCAATTTTTATATGGTTGACAATACTATTATGTCCAAATGCACACACATTCAATGGACGACAACAGTATCACACACGTAACAGGGAGTTTAGAGAATCACATATAATCAAATTTACGTGTGAGCTGAGTTCAGGTTACTAAGAGTGGCATACACCACTACCTAAGGTAGCAGGCTCTTCCTCTCTCAGACCAATGGTTGGAATGCTTCCTTGTGTCAATATTCACATTTCCCAAATTATTGCAGATTGAGCCAAGCATGGCCTTAACTTATATTAGCAATGATGGAATATGTTAACCCACTTAAAATTACTAAAACCACGGCCGAACTGGCCCAAGAGTGTGATAAAGTATGCATCACATGAGTTCTTCAACTCTGATCATACATGTTTTTTCCTTTTTTTCAATTTTAAAAAAATTAATCTCCAACTATAATTATACTATTCCAGATGGTTCAACGATTTTCTGTTATTTTTATTAATTTTGCACTGAAAACATTATATACTTCTGCTACCCAAAATTATTGCAAATTATTTTACATTCAGTTCTGATAAATGCAAAGTATTTGCTAGAAAACCACTAATTTGTATTGGAAATCTATCTTTTTAAGTCCTTGCTTGTGCAATACTGCTCATTTAGAAGTACCCTTTCTGCTTTTCCTGTTAGGAGTTTTTGTTTTTACCAGTTTACCATATAGAGTTTCTATTTTTACAGTTTCTATCTGATAGTAACGTGTAACCAAGACATACCTTGTTTGATATTTTAAAACAGCATAAATAGATGTACGGCATGCATAGTCTTAATATGCTTTTAAATGTGATTTTTTATGGTTTTTTAATTTTGTTAATCCATTTTTTTCTCAGCCAAAAAGCAGGAGGGAGATTCTTTTGGAGTATATAAAAAATATTCAGCCAGATTTTATGCAGCTATTTATGAAAAGGGCACCACAGCAAGTACATCAATGTCTAGTTCATTGTGCTCATTTCTTCTACACATTATCCTTTACTTTGTTCCTGTTTTGAATGGAAAAGAGCATATGGTTGACAATACTATTATGCCCAAATGCACACACATTCAATGGACGACAACAGTATCACACACGTAACAGGGAGTTTAGAGAATCACATATAATCAAATTTACGTGTGAGCTGAGTTCAGGTTACTAAGAGTGGCATACACCACTACCTAAGGTAGCAGGCTCTTCCTCTCCCAGACCAATGGTTGGAATGCTTCCTTGTGTCCATATTCACATTTCCCAAATTATTGCAGATTGAGCCAAGCATGGCCTTAACTTATATTAGCAATGATGGAATATGTTAACCCACTTAAAATTACTAAAACCACGGCCGAACTGGCCCAAGAGTGTGATAAAGTATGCATCACATGAGTTCTTCAACTCTGATCATACATGTTTTTTCCTTTTTTTCAATTTTAAAAAAATTAATCTCCAACTATAATTATACTATTCCAGATGGTTCAACGATTTTCTGTTATTTTTATTAATTTTGCACTGAAAACATTATATACTTCTGCTACCCAAAATTATTGCAAATTATTTTACATTCAGTTCTGATAAATGCAAAGTATTTGCTAGAAAACCACTAATTTGTATTGGAAATCTATCTTTTTAAGTCCTTGCTTGTGCAATACTGCTCATTTAGAAGTACCCTTTCTGCTTATCCTGTAAGGAGTTTTTGTTGTTACCAGTTTACCATATAGAGTTTCTATTTTTACAGTTTCTATCTGATAGTAACGTGTAACCAAGACATACCTTGTTTGATATTTTAAAACAGCATAAATAGATGTACGGCATGCATAGTCTTAATATGCTTTTAAATGTGATTTTTTATGGTTTTTTAATTTTGTTAATCCATTTTTTTCTCAGCCAAAAAGCAGGAGGGAGATTCTTTTGGAGTATATAAAAAATATTCAGCCAGATTTTATGCAGCTATTTATGAAAAGGGCACCACAGCAAGTACATCAATGTCTAGTTCATTGTGCTCATTTCTTCTAGACATTATCCTTTAATTTGCTCCTGTTTTGATGGAAAAGAACACATAAACCTGAATGAGTTTGGATCTTTTCTTTTATGAGTTGTTTCATTTCTTTTTTTTTTTAAATGCATAATAGCAGGTTTTCACTATATTTTTTTCACCTCTTGAAGATTGTCGAAGCAATGCGCCAGACCGTGACCAATATGATTGGAACACTCCCCCCTCAATTTTTTGCAGTGACCGTTACCACAGTAAGCAAGCAGTGACATTTAATTTCAGGATGATTTACATGTATATCACTCAATTCTTATGTATTTACATACCTTACACCTAAACCTAAATTTTTACATAAATGCCATGTTACCTATGCACGAAAAGGTGTCTTTCACTTTGTTTTAAGTTAAAATAGTGGTATTTTTTATGTTATACGATATGTTTGGGGGGGTATAAATGTAAAAAAATCAAAGATTTAGTGTTAGATATGTAAATATATAAGAATTGGTTGGTATGTATCTAAATGCGCCTTAATTTTAGAGTCATGTACTTTTTGAGGCATGATGTTCAGTTCCATTTACACTGGTAATATAGGACACTGATTTACTTGCTGGATTAGGTTGCAGAAAACTTGGCGCAGCTCATGTATAGTGTGATGATGACTGGTTATATGTTCAGGAATGCACAATATCGTCTGGAGTTGCAGCAAAGTGTAGAAAAAATTGCACTTCCTGATGTAAAAGAGGTAATTGGTATCGAATTGTTGTTCATTTCTCGAGTAGCAGGAGATATACACATAAACCTGAATGAGTTTGGATCTTTTCTTTTATGAGTTGTTTCATTTCTTTTTTTTTTTAAATGCATAATAGCAGGTT
This sequence comes from Phalaenopsis equestris, assembly GCF_001263595.1. Classification (NCBI taxonomy): domain Eukaryota; kingdom Viridiplantae; phylum Streptophyta; class Magnoliopsida; order Asparagales; family Orchidaceae; genus Phalaenopsis; species Phalaenopsis equestris. The sequence continues at coordinate 82,143 of NW_018164781.1, read as the reverse complement.
TTCACTATATTTTTTTCACCTCTTGAAGATTGTCGAAGCAATGCGCCAGACCGTGACCAATATGATTGGAACACTCCCCCCTCAATTTTTTGCAGTGACCGTTACCACAGTAAGCAAGCAGTGACATTTAATTTCAGGATGATTTACATGTATATCACTCAATTCTTATGTATTTACATACCTTACACCTAAACCTAAATTTTTACGTAAATGCCATGTTACCAATGCACGAAAAGGCGTCTTTCACTTTGTTTTAAGTTAAAATAGTGGTATTTTTTATGTTATACGATATGTTTGGGGTGTATAAATGTAAAAAATCAAAGATTTAGTGTTAGATATGTAAATATATAAGAATTGGTTGGTATGTATCTAAATGCGCCTTAATTTTAGAGTCATGTACTTTTTGAGGCATGATGTTCAGTTCCATTTACACTGGTAATATAGGACACTGATTTACTTGCTGGATTAGGTTGCAGAAAACTTGGCGCAGCTCATGTATAGTGTGATGATGACTGGTTATATGTTCAGGAATGCACAATATCGTCTGGAGTTGCAGCAAAGTGTAGAAAAAATTGCACTTCCTGATGTAAAAGAGGTAATTGGTATCGAATTGTTGTTCATTTCTCGAGTAGCAGGAGATATAATATATTGATGTTGCTGTTCTATTTTCCTGCAAATCCGCAATCTTGCTAGTGTTGATTGAGCTTACGAACTACTTCAGGCAAGCTCTGAAATTAGAGCGTTGCAATATTTTCTGAATGAGATGACTTAGAAAAGGCTGGATTTGGAAAGTGCATTAATAAGTTTATCAAGATGGTTTTTTAAGAAGGATGAGATTAGATATGAGGCGTTCCTTGAGGAAGATCTTGACTTGAGTTTGTTCATAGTTTGACTTAAAAAGAAATGAGATCCAATGCTTGATAAAAATTTTTTGAAACGGGAGAGTATGGTCATAGGAGTAGTGATCACTTTGCCTTTCTTTGACTTGACGGTCACTGGTTTTGATCATGATGATATTATTGCTTTCAATAAAATTGTGTGCACCAGCACCGTCCTAGATCCGACACTTGCGGAGCATTGAATTTTATCAGGATTTTGTTGCCACTAATGATAGTATTGGTACCAAGGTTCTTATCTTTGTTGTTCATATAGTTTGTCAGGGCGGTGCTTCTTGTTAGGTAATAATAAAACTACTAATGAAATTTTGAGTGATGAATAAATATTGAAACATTTTAAACATATTTAATGATCTGTTCTAGTATTTAAAGAAGATAATTATCAGGTTATGCCCTAGAGTAAATTGATGAAATTAAAAAATGTGAGAAATTGTTAATTATTCAATGAGAAATTGTTAAAATACGAGCAAACCTTGATATGAAATTGAACAAGCAGCATAGAAGCATAAAATATATTGTGCATGAGAAGATAGCGGAGTGACGAAGTGCAACAATATATTAAAAAAACGTGCTTTCGAAAGAACAAGTATCTTTTTGCAGTAATTATACAAAAGCTAATGGTTTACAAAGAGTATTAAACAAAGCAATATCTATTGCTTGTAATGATGATTGATGCGTGTCGTATGTTTGTGGTTAATAAAGAAGAAAGGTAATATATAAAATGTTTAAGCTTGGAGAAATAAGATCTAGAAACTTCAATCAAGTCATGCATTCTAAAAATGAAAATTATAATTTTTTTTGAAGTTCGAAAATGCTATTTCGAGAAATATTGGAATGTATGAAGGAAAAGAAGCTTAGTAGAGAAATGTGTACATCATCATGAAGTATCATATAAATTTTGTTAAAAAATTAAGTTGAAATAGCCTTAAAGAAGATGCTTTGAGATATAATTTTTTGGCTGTGATGAAGTAACTATTGAAATTTGCAGAGTGAGATATAGGGGAAATAGGAAAAGCATATATTCTAATGAAAGGGTAATGCCTAGCATGTGCCAAACGATTGGGGAAAAAAAACGTTGAAATCATTATTTTAAGACAAAATATTCAAATTATTGTTGTTATCAGGGATTAAAACGTAAGAGTCATATGATGAAGTTATAAGAGAGATTGATGGAACCAACAATGAAAAAATCATATTGGTATTGAAGAATCATCATCTAAGAATCTATAATATGGATCGTTTTCGCGCTAAAACAATTTATTAAGTTATCATTTGGAGCGACAAAATAATCAATAATTTTAATTTATCTTAAATGGCATATTAGTGAAAATCACGTTTTCAATGTCTGTAAGGAGAAAAGCTTAATGTGAATTGCTTGTTGAGTGTACTAAATTATGTATGATGTATTTATTAATAGTTGTTGAATGATCAAAGAGTTTCTAATCATGATATAATTATGCTAATGGCCAATTTAAGTCCTTTTTGTATTTTATATAGATGCATACAAAAAAAAATTAGGATGAGTTATATTAATTTATTCAATTTTCATATGATAGTTTCAATAGGTAAGACCCTTTTTTTTTAAAAGAAAATTAAGAGTTAGAGCAATGACAAAACTTTTGTTTGATAAGGGCCTCTAGAGTAATATAAACAACTATAGTAGACATCAATTTAGAATTATTGATCATTTTTAACTCATAAGATCAAATGTATCGGTGTAGAAGTAGAATTGATTTGAAGACAATTTGATGATGTAATTTTGATAAGGATCTTTTTTCTCTCATTATTTATTCCCTTGAAAATTGTCTTAATTTTCCTTTAGACGTAAGAAGAGTTTGGGCGAAGAAAGAAGAGGAAGTTGTTGTAGTGGTAATATAGAATGATTTTTGTTGTAGTTAGGAGAGGAGATAAAAATTAGTCACAAAG
>NW_018164781.1:60078-79247 GCF_001263595.1 Phalaenopsis equestris | reverse complement strand
AGTGGGGGGGGGGGGGGGGGGGGGGGGAGGGATCAATTTGGCAATTTAAATAATAGTTATTTATAAAATGGGGTTACAATATATTGTCCAACTTAATTTGAACTCATATTTACGCAGCAAAATGTCCGACACTAAAATGTGGGTCATACAAGCAATTAGCGCCGGGCGTAGCGTTTGCAATGTACGCCTTTAGGAAGTCCCAACAAGTTTTTTTGTGGACTCAAATTTTAATTGTGGAAAAGTCATACGATTTGTCGGATGCAGATTTAATGTTTGAATACGTCAGACCTTGGTGACGCTAATTTGTGTCGAACAAGGCAGACATAAATCTGACTCAAGCTTGTATTAAGTTAAAAAAATATAAAAGATTGTGTGCTCCGAAAATTATGATTGCTCCTTTTACTCATTTTGTTTTTGTTTTGTGCTGTGAGCGCTTTGAGAGTCAAATTTTCAAAATACAGCTGGAATAGTAAATAAGATATTACCCAGAGATTTCACCCACATTTTTTTGAGGACTTTTTGATCTAGGGCTTGGGGTTTCCCATAGGCATAAGTTACCTCTCCTGATAATGGGGGAACACTTTCGATTATGGCTAGTCGTTTAACATTAAATAATCAATATATAATAGCAACAAACATATATTTTAAATTGTAAAATCTATCACTTGAAGCTTAAAGCAGATGGTGGGGGAAATGATGACGAACTCGATCAAGATTCGCATGGTTCTAATGCCCTGGGCTGTCATGGTCTTTGATCTACTTAAATAGAGAAGATAATCGACCTAGCCTGACTGAAAGATCCTTATCCGTAATCATGGGTTGGTTCAAGAGATCCTTGTAGATTTGGGGTAAATGTTATTTTAAGAAGACAAATTTAAGTCGACCTTAGCTGCTGAAAGTTTTGTGTCAATGAATTGTATCCTATGGTTAACGACTCAAAGGGTAGAAAGTCGTCGAGAAAGCGGGTGTGAGCGTAATATATGGTGTTCACACGAATTGATGACTCAGGCCACATCTTTATCGACATGTAATTTCTTTGGTTATAAATATATAAATACATTTAATACGACATTCACTTTTTGTGAGTTGAATTCAGTTAAAAATTATCACACTCGATAAATTGTTGCAAAAGGTGGATGATGTTGCTTCTAATTTTGAAGTGATTAATTTTTACTTGAGTGTTTGATTTGAAAACTTCAATTGAATGTTGGTTTGAAATTAACCTATCTGGTTGAGTTTTTCAATCAAAACGAGCATTATCGAGGATTTTGCTTGTTTGATTTGAACCATGTCAACTTTATTTCTAAAGAATCAGACTTTTAACATTAGCATATAATTGAATTTGAACTTTGCCAACTATGTCATGCATATAGATGACCGTTTTCATGTGTATATATATATATATATATATATATTGATGAAAAGCCCAAAGATTGATTTTATTGAAATAGAAAAGATACATAAAAGTTGTATGAGAGGGCCCAATAGAGACACCCTACCTATACGATACCAAGTACAATACTACCCCAACAAAACGTTACAAATAGACTTAAAAGATTTAAAACATGCAAAAAACAAGTAGCTAGGGACGAGCCACTTTAGCCCTGCGTCTTTCTCTAGTTTTAGGAGCGGAGTCAGATGACGAACTTTGAAGTGTCGTGCCATTGTCAGAAGTAACCAAAGTATCATCCATTAAGTTTCTAAGTTGGACTGTGCCCCCGACCTTCTTCCGCCGAGAAGTGTAAACATGTCATTCTTCATCTGAAAACTGACTCATGTGATCCTCGATCTGATTAGATATTAGAACCGCAGTAGAAGAAAAGGTAGTCGTTTACACAACAATAGGTTCCAGTGTATGTGAAGTGTGAATTGTCACATCTGCACCTGATGCTTCATGAATAAAAAGCTGCGGGGCTATCCTGACTTTCGGTCCGAACCTCTGCACCTGATGCTTTCTGAATAGGAGCTGCGGGGCCATCCTGACTTTCTGTCTGAACATTATCCCTTATAATATAGTTCGGAGAAGGGTTCCCAGGTGCTGTGTTGATTCCCTCCTCAGATTGATTGTCATCAGGTTTGTTGAAAACGACGTGTTCCTGCTTTTGACTATTGGTTCTCAACTGTGGGTACAATCTGAAACATTTCTCTTGCAGGTGTCCGAACATCTTGCAGTGCTTGCAGGAGTGAGGTTTTTGTTCCGTAATGATTTTCTGTCAATAACCATTGTGAGCAGAACCAGACTAGACTTCTACATCTGGTAGTGTAATATCTCTTTTAATCAAAATCCTTGCAATAGAAGGTCTTAAGAAATGAACTGTAGGTGTGTCTACCTGCAAAGGTTTTTTAAGAATATTCCCAATTGCATATAAGATAGGTAGGTCAAAAAACTGAAGCTTGAGTTCAGTTAATGAGAACCAGATAGGCGCAATTGGGGGCTCTTGACTGAGATCAAAATCAAGGGTTCATTTGAGCAATTTCATATGATTTCCCTCGATTGTGATAAATTTCTTTGATAAAATATGTGTAATCTTCTTCGATGCCCGACTTTATCATAACATATCTTCCATTGAAAAGACCCATCTGCCAAGCCCCAATTGGTTTGAAATCTTTAAAAACATTTATGATAATTTCTATCTTAGGGCGACCTAAATGGAACTTTCTAATTAGTAAAAATTTTTATTTTTCTGCACGAGTTGAAATTTCAACGTTAGAGAAGAATAGTGCTAGTATGAGCCTGCTTTTTTCTTTATTTTTTGATGAGATTGCAATCTCCATGTCCTGCAACAGAATCATGGTACATCCGCAGGAATATCAGACCATCTGCAAGGGTGAAAGGGGAGCTGCGTTTGTGAACCACTGTAGCATTGGCGGGATTATCACCTGCGAGGGCGGCGACATAGGAAAGCTTTGAGGCCATTATCGTGCTTCAGACAAGCACCGCAGAGCACTTGACGTGTGAAGGAACAAGCGCCGAAGGAGGATTAGCGTTGCAGAGCACCTGGCCCGTGAAGGAAGGAGCAAATGTCGAGCAGAGGACTGCCAAACGACACACGGAGAAGACACAGGTCGTACGTGAGCCCTTTTCCTGCGAGCACTAGATTCCGCAGAGGTTGAGCTTGTCGAAACACGAACCTTTCAACCTCGAGATGACGAATCGTGAGCAGCCACTTCAGGATGAAGACGAAGACGAAAGCGACGAAAACGACGAGAAGGACGAGCACGACGAAGAGAAATGCAGTATATATATATATATATATATATATATTAATAGAAAGAGCTACTCATGGCTCCTTACGCTTTAATAACAAAGGTGGTTACAAAAAATAGGAGGGAAAAATGATCCCGCTAAAAATAAAGAAAATACATATAGTTTTAGGGGTTCCTTTTTCCGCATTACAACTCCACCAAAAAAGAAATAAAGATGAAACAAAGGTAAATGTATATGTATCCAACAAAAACATATACAAAAAAATTGAAGTATACTCCATACGAACATGTATTACAAATGCAGCAGAAGGTAGCGTAAGTTACAAGCCAAAACCAGACGTCTTGAAAGCTGGAAATAGCAGCAACGAGCAAATCCCAAAATTTAAAAACCTGCAGTTAAAAAACTGTGAAAACACTAAACAAACAAGAAGACAAGTAAACAAAAAAGAAAGATAATGCTCCACGGTCCTCCAACCCCCCTTCCAGAAATGCATATCATAAATAAGGAGCCACTTTTCAGTCCCAGAGAAAGAGTGGAAGACCCGTTTAAATTTGGAGTCATGAGCCTCCAAATTGAAGATATCAAGCCTGTTTACAAAAAAAGATAAAGTTGGAGCAATATACTTAACCTCCAATACCCAATCTCAACTGTGAATCCAGAAAAATTTCTGCAAATCCCATATGCCGTGTCTCCACTAAATCCCTCCCAAGCCAAAATCCGATGTAAGACCCAACTCCAATGCCACCAAAACATAGCCAAAGTAAGGAGCCCTGGGCCTCCCAAAATAAACATCTCATATGTAGCAAAGGAGCCCTGGGCCTCCATGCAAATATTATAAAACTATCCACCATGTGAAGCAAATATATATGCTGCCTGCTCCACACAAAACCAAGCAACCAAAGCACCTGAAAGTAAATAATCAGGAGTAAATACAGGCCAAAAAAGAGCCTGGGCCGAAACATTCCACCCAACTAAAGAAATTGATTTAAGGGGAAACAACCCTTCGAATATAAGGAGAATCGATATTGTCACCAACCAACATAGTGTATAAAGAAGGGGGGAGTAGATCCCACCCTACAAATGTAAGTGGAACTACATAAATTAGCAAGCCAATTAGCGGGTTGATTACCCTTCTGTTAATTGAAACTCCACGACTTTCATATTTGAGATTAAACCCTTAATCCTCTTTATATAATAAAGTATATCCTAATGGGCGTTGACACCATTTGCCAAAATATCAACCAAGATACAATTTTCACATTCAAAAATAATAAACTACCAGCTGAGAAATTGAGCCATAATAGCAGCCGTTAAAATAGCTCGAGCCTCAGCCTCTATAGGAGTATCAACATAAGAAGGAGATGAAAAAAAAATAATGCAGTTCCCTGTATAGTTCCTAGCAATGCTCCCACATCCAACATTGTTGGCTTTCCAACTTCCATCCGTGTTAAACTTTATCCACCCATTAGAAGGTGGCCGCCATCTAACCAAAATCGGTGGATGAGGGAGCTCCTCTCATCCAAATTCGTATGTTCTAAAGAAAGAAAATAATTGATGCCCGAAAAGAAAATTTTTTTAAAACTCCCCATTCTCCACAGTTTATTAATGTAGGCAATGATATTAGTAAAAACTATCATATTCTGAATGACCTTACCTTCATGAATAATGTCATTACCGAGCTATCCAAAAAAGCCAACATATGATGTAAGGGTAAATTTGCGAAAAATGTTTCTGCTTACGGTCCGGATTGCAAATCAAGGTAGTGAGCAAAAGATTCACGAGTAATTATAGTGTCAAACCACAAACCAATCTTTCTCCAAATAAATAAAGAAAAAAGACAATAGAAGAAAATATGCTCTGTAGTCTCCTCCGCCGAATTACACAAACAACAACGAGAGGCGATTCTCAAACCTTTCAATTTTAATATATCATCACATGGTATTATTGAATGAAAAATGCGCCATGTCAGGAAAGACATAGAAGGAGAATGTCCAACTCCACACCCCCTCTCCCCAAGAGATTTTTTGAAAATTATGCAAAGAGGCATATAAAGATTTGGTGATTGAGCTAGTCATGGGAAATTTCAATCCAGGAGTATCATGTAATTGCGGATCAATAGGAATGGTGGAAATGAACGTAGCTCTCTCCATCCCCAAAATGCTAGCAAGAAGAGAAAGATTCCAATGACCGTCAACCCAAGTATCTGACACTTTGAGACTGAAATACCTCGTATCCCTCATATCAAGTAAAACATGAGACCAACAATCTTGCCATAAAGAAAGATTTCCACTACCCACCTTCCAGTAAATGAAATTCTTTGCCCAATCTCTAATATGAAGCAATCTCTTCCACATCGTGGAATTCCCTAGCTGCCAATTAACCAAAGCAAGATGAGAGAAGCGGAAATATTTCACGTGCATGAAATTAGCCTATAAAGACTTTTCCTGAAATTAAACCATTTCTTAAAAACATTAATATCAGTAATATATTGTAGAGATTTGAAGCCTAAACCACCAGCATACAGGGGTTTGCAAACATCCTTCCAAGGCATATGTCTTCTATTAGAGTGATTTCTCATCCATAAAAACTTATTGAAACACATTTCAAGGTTCAAAATAGTGCTTTTTTTGGGTTGAAGTACTTGAAGAGTGTATAAAGGAAGAGAGTGAAGGATACTCTTGAGCAGTGAATACGACCCTCAAAGGAAAGGAAATTATTTTTCCAATCCAAAATTCTTTTCCGTACCTTTTCCACTACCTCATAAAATTGTATACGTCTCTTCCTGCCTTTAAGGGGTTTTTAAGAGGAAGGGTAGAGAGGGAGAAACTCGTAAAATTGGCAATCCAACATGCATTAGAACGATTGACCATGTTTCCCAAGTATATGTTGCATTTACTAGCATTAAATGAAAGACCAGAGACGGATTGGAAGTCAACCATTAAGCTGTGAATCTCATTCATCGCATATTTGTTAGCATCAGAAAATAAGATCATGTCGATCATGTCGATCATGCCATCGACATAAGCTGAATGAGTGAGCACCATGTTTGATTTATGAGCATATTGCAACTTGGGGTTTCTCCTTAATATATTATTTAGGAGGTGAGAGAGATAACAAAAAATTAAAATGAAAATTGTAGGGGATGAAGGATCTCCTTGCTTAATCCCGCGGCCCGCAGTAATAAAGCCCCGAGCTTGGCCATTAATGAGAATGCTATATTTATTGCAATGAAGTCAAGAGAGGATAATTTTGCAAAACTTCTGAGAGAAACCTCAAGCCTGAAGAATCTTCAAAATAAACTCTCAACTGATAGAATCATAAACCTTATGGATATCTAATTTAGTGATCATGTTGCCCCCTCTACATTTTTCATCAATGTCAAGAATGAGTTCCTGTGCCAGCATGATGTTATCAGTGATCCCCCATCTTTGAATAAAGTCAGATTGATTCAAAGAAATTAATTTGTTGAGATGAGGTTGAATGCATTTGACTAAAATTTTACTAATCAACTTTGAAATGACAGAAGTCAGAGAGATGGGTCTAAAATGATCCCAAGAGCTCTTTTGAGTATTTTTAGGAATGAGAACAATTGTAGCGGCAGAGAAATAATTTCCTGGTGTTTCCCTTTTAAAGAAACTCTGGATAGTCTCCACTACCTGGTTCTTAACAATACTCCAACATTTAATGTAGAAAACAAATGTGAAATCATCCGGCCCTAAAGCTTTATTACAATTTATCTCAAGAAGAGTAAACTAGATTTCCTTAGCCGAGGGAATACCGCAAAGATCAAGGTCCATCATGTGATGACGTACATCATCAAATAAAGAAGCATCAATAGAGCCCGAAGTCTCATGGGACTCATAAAGTTTAGAAAAGTAAAGAACCGCACTCTCCCCTATCTCTTCATCCCCAGTATCCCCTCATTGTTTTTAATACAATGGTGTTATTAGCTCTTCTTTGTTTAATGCAGACATGAAAATATTTAGTGTTTTTATCTCCTTGAGAGAAATGGGTCTCCCCAGCTTTTTGTTGCAACAACTCCCCCTCGCAAAGAGAGGCCTCCAATAATTCTTTATTAGCTTCTTGTAAATCGTGGATAATATCATTAGTATTCTCATCAAGTGCCTGAAGCATACTCACCATATGTTCGACCTTTTTGACTCTAGCATATGCATCACCAAAAACATCCCAATTCCAAGACCATACAACCACGTTCTTATGCAATTTCCAAAGGGTGTACCAACTATTGCCTACCTCCTCACATTTTTAATTCTCCACAATTAATCTCAAGAAATCATGTCTAGCCCAGACATTTAAGAAACGAATAGAGACCTTTTTAAAATAATCAAAGGTTACGAGAAGTAGGCTGTGATCAGATCCAGTTCTGCAAAGGTGTTGAACTTGCAAGAACCCATAAGAGGAAATCCATAGTTGATTGGCAAGGCCTCTATCAAGTCGTTCGAACAACTTACCTCTTTTTCAAGTAAATTTAGAGCCAATAAAACCCAAGTCAGAAATGCCCGCTATAACCAAAGTTTCATTGAATTTATCAGTTAAAGTGGTGTCAACTCTCCTACCACCTAATTTTTCAGATTCATGCATCGCTATATTGAAATCCCCTCCAACCATCCTGTTTTGATTGATAGAAATACCCATCTCAGAAAGCTTGTGCCAGAGATCAAATCTAGCAACATTAGAAAGCCCGACGTAGACAAAAGTAAGTAATCTAGAGAAAACATCCATAGAGAAGAAAATATGTACAAACTGTCTATCATCAGTAATGACATCAACTGTAATATGCTTCCGCCAAAATAACCAAATTTTGTTAGAGCAATTAGCAAAAAAAGAGAAGTTTTTTAAATTTACCCAAGATACTATCATCCGGAGAGGAGACCAAGTCCAAAATAGCAAAAATATCAACCTTATGAATCATTGTCATTAATTTGAGTCTACCATGGGAGTGAGGATCCGCAGCTCCCCTGATGTTCCAAATAAAAATATTAAACATGAGTAGACGTATTACCCTTCCTAGAAGATCTAGATCGGGTTCGTCTATTTTCTCCATCTGAAAAGTACTGATTCATCTTTAGCATATTATTCTCATTAGTATGATTTTGCACCTCCTTTTGTACTTTATTCTTCCTTCTATGATACTTTTGCCCATGCCATTCATCCCTTAAAACTTCTGAAATATCTTCCAAAGGAGTGTCAGAGAGAGTATCAAAGTGCTGAGAATAAAGAGAAATATTATCCATATTTAAGGCATTAGGGAGAGAAGCCGAGGAAGGTCAAACCCCCTCAGTATTGATAGGAGGGTCCGGAGCAGGTAGAACCTGCCTAGGATTTTCAACCGGGGCCATAGCATTAGGAAAGGTAGGGTCCTGATTTTTATCAGCATTCGAACTAAAGGGGAGAGAGGCAGAAGTCCCCTCAGTAGTAGAGATGATAGGAGGGTCCAGAGCAGGTAAAACCTGCCTTGTATTCTCAACCGGGGCAATAACATTAGAGAATGTAGGGTCCTGATTTTTATCAGCATTTGAAATAACAGGGAGAGATGTAGAAACCCCCACAATATTAGGGATATCAAGAGGAATCGAGTCCGATAACACCTACTTAAATCTACCCTCGGCAGGAGCCGTAGGGATAAGGGGGGTGGGACACGACTGGTAAATCAGCCTGAACAACCATAGCATTTGCCACGTGCGGTTGTTTCCTACCATCCCCTTTCCTTAGATCAGGATGCAATTTGAAACATTGATCCTGATCATGACCAAACAGTCGACAGTGTGTACAGTAGGAGGGGTGTTCTAAAAATACTTATCAGTAATCATTGTGCTCGGACCCAATCCAAATCTCATCAGGAGGAGGTAAGGTAACATCCCGTTCAATTAAAACTCTAACCATAAAAGGTTTTGTGAGATTATATGTGGGAGCATTTAATTTTAAAGGTCTCCCGAACATAGCTGCTAAAGAGAAGAGAATATCTTGATTGAAGAGATGAACTTTCAAATATGGGAATTTAAGCCAAACTGGAATAATAGGAGCCTCTGCTTTAGGATCAAAATTTGCTGACCATTTTAATACCTTCATACCGCAGTCCTCAAACCACACCAAACGTTTCGCAAACAGGCGCGTATAATCCTCTTCATTAGACAATTGAATCAAAATGTGTCTTCCATCCAAAGGATCTATCTTCCATTCTCCCGTAAGCCTCATCAATTCAAAATCTTTTCAAAGAAACTCAAATTTTGGAATCCCATAGAGGAACTTCCCTGCCAGATGAAGACGCAGGAAGAGGCGAGTTTGCCATTCTCGACATCAGAGAGGAAGAGAGCAAGCTTTCCCTCTTTCCGGCCAGGACGTCGAACAAAGAAATATTAAAATCGAGCGCGAGATTGTTGTAGAAAGCAGAAATGAAGTGTGGAACGCCATCAACAGTGACACTATCATAAGAATGAGGCCTTTTACCAGTGTCACCAAGGCCGCTGGCCGTCACTCCAGCGTACGAGTGAGCCATGACGAACGATCACTCGCGTCGCCATCGAATCGCAAACACTAGCAGAGATGGAGGCGGAAACATGGAGCTTATAGAAAATGGTTTATATATATATATATATATATATATTTATCATTTGAATTTATATAACTAGATTTTGAAATTTAATTTTGAAAATAAACTCATTCGGTTGAAATTTTCAGTCAACGTGACTTTCATTGGAGATTTTTTCATTTAAAATTTTTATGTTTGAATGACATCTGAGCTTGTTAGTCTAGGTCTTTTAAAATCTAAGTCCTGTTGACTTCTATCCTTACAAGTAGAAGGATTAGACTAAGTGATTTGGACATTTATTATTACATTAGGCAGGCTCGTCAACTTTAGTCTTTATGAGGAGGAACAAACTAGTTGATTGAAACTTACAAACCTGTCTTCATTAAATTTAAATATTAACCATTTGAATGCAACTTTTGCCTTAACCCACACATCATTCCTAGGATAGTAGTTAAAACTTTTGGTATTTTAGTTGAAGCCCAGTCGGGTGTTTAATTTCATATATTTGGCTTTTTTAGACTATTTTGAATGCCTTAAGGGAATTTGCGTAATTTTAAATCATGAATTGAATCAATAATTGCTTTTAAAATAAAACATATGACTTGAAATTATGTGAATTTTTTTTATTTGAATGAGTAGTTTGATGCATACATATTTTCACTTTAAGTTTTTTTTTAAATATTATTTTATGTTTGCTTGCATATATGTTGTGAATCTGATGACGGTTTTGGAATTAGAAGCCATAGTTTAACCTTTAAGAAAGACCCTTATATTATTTGAATTTAGCTCCAATTTATGTATTCATATTTAAGTCAATTTGTTAGTCTCTATGCTTAAACCGAATCAAGCTTTAGCCCCAATTTATGATGTTTCATATTTAAGTCAATTTGGTACCCCTCACTCCTCGTAAATTTATGTTTTCAAATAGGTTAAATAACATTCATTTGCATTAGCACATATTTCTTTTTTTCTTTTTAATTTTATTCGATTATGATCGAATTTGAAGTCAAATACTCAATCACATTAACTGGCGTGTTATCAAAGCATAAACTCTATATAAATTCCATGTGCATTTGACTGTTCTTTTGAAATGACAATTTATATCAATGTGATTCTTCTGTATTTTGAACTTATATGTTTGTCATTTTAAAGTCCAAATAGTTGGAGTTTTTTTAAGTTATTTTGCAAGTCCAAATTCACCTGGAGCACAACTGTCTTAAAAGATTCTATGGTCAACATCATTAGACACTATGACTAAGGAGCAACAATATATACTTCAGCTCACGATCTTAAAAGACACTATATGCCTTCAATGTATCTACAAAAAGAGTCAAATAACAAGGAAGCATTTCCCTGAACGTTTTTTACTTTTCACGAACGGTACTTATTTCCCATTGACAAATACTTGAGTTTCCTATGGTGATTATTTTAAAACTCCTAATTTTATAAAAATGTACCAAATGAGTCCACAATTTTGAAACGATACTTGATTATGAAGGATGGGTGCTCGAGCTTCCTCGAAGGGACATTTTAAAAATTGTCATATTACCCCATTTTTATACTTTTTCAATCGAAGTGTTTATATTGACGGTGACAATTTAAATATTAATAATTACAGCTTGAACACGATGTGCCTTAGCAATCCCATCTTCTGTAGCTACCAATGGATTTGTTGTTAAAGGGTAGATGTGTCTAGCTTCTCTGGATTCAAGCAATCTCACTTTTCATATGAAGCACACTATTTGTTGTATTTGTGTATTTAATGTATCCACACTAAGATATTATATTCCTTCATTATCCTGAAGTCAATAAATATATGGCAAAATGGTGCTCAAACATGTATATGTTAGGATCATCATCCACAGCTATTTTGCGATGAGAATGGCACCCTTTTTTTTGAAAGATTAAGTTGCCTATCTTCTCCATAATCAAATGATGCACCCATAGCTATTAATTCCTTAATCCTTTTTGGTCCTTCTGTGCAAACAACCGTTACTATTTCTTCATCACACAACTCCTTATGCATAATTTGTGTGCATTCATGAGGCTCAACCTTGGTAATTATAGCAACATATCAATTTTTTGAAACTTCAAGAGCATACCTTAATTCGACAACGCCACACCAACAACTTAGTGGCCAATACCATGCGATTTCGTAGAATTCTCCGATGCCTCCTCACATAAAGTCCAAGGTATACCTCGCTACTTCCTTGAGTTTCTTTGCGTCGAGGCACCAAATACATTTCAGGCTCTCAACACTGTCGATGAAGTTGATACCGTCCTTGAAAGCTTTGTCGAGGAGGCGGTGAGAATGCGGGAGTGAGTTATGTTTTCCAAAAGTCATGGTACCTTAGTGGTTTTGGGTAAGAGCGATAGCAGTAAGAGAAGTGGAAATTTTGGCAGCCTTTGTATGCTGCAACACTGTCTTAGCTTTCCGCCTAGCACTAATTGTGGCGGAAGGGTCATTGACAAAAGGTAACATTGGTTTTCTTCATGTGTTTTGTTCTAACATTGCTTTTTGACTGGAGAGGGGTGGAATAGAATGGAAAGATGGGAGTTTAAATGTTCTGCATGTCGCAATCCATTTACTTTGTAAGTTTTAATCTTGTCGTTGCTTTTTGATTGGAAATCCAATGAGTGGAAGATAGGAGGAGGCGAAAGGAGGATAAAGATGGGAGTTTGATGGAGAGATATGAAGAATCATATCCACTCCTAATGATTTTCATGATACGTGTAACGGGGCTGCCCATAGGGTAAACCTTCAAATAAAAAATTTAGTTATAAAATGTAACAAAAATTAATTTAATTTATTCTAAATTTAGATAATTCACAAATCTTCATCTGTCTTAATATATATCGGACCAAAGGTGTTTTACCTGGAAGTGGCGAGAGCAAAGATACCTAACTCCTCTAAGGAGGGTGGTGGTGGTCGATTGCTCAAGGTTAAAGGTGTAGGAGGAGTTGGATTGGTAGTAGCAAAAAATTTGGTCTGGGCAAGTGGCCTGATCAGAGCAAGAACAAAAAGTGTAGAGTATCGGTGTAGTGGTGAGCTGACCAACACAGAGCTAGTACTATGTGAGGTATTGCGGGAAATTGACTTCTTCATACTTTTGTGAGGAATGCAGGACTAACAAATAGGCCGGTGAGGTGGTTCTTCTTCGCTCCTTCTTGAAGCATCTATAACAGGAAGAGAAAACTAAACAAATAATACTAAGCGGCCGAAATTTTGATAGGATTCGGGTCGCGATGCGTTTTTAGCCCGATCGACGACGAGTTTGCCCGGACGACTCCGGATGATGAAACAGATTGCGCCGATGCGTCCGGAACATCGATTTTGCTTAGGGGGGACCTTCGTTTCATTGCGACGACGCGTCTTGGGAAAAATTCATATTTAAATGTTAATTATAATAATAAATATTATTATTATTAACTTATATTAAAAAAATCCTTTACCTAATTTTATTTTCCCCTCCCGTTTCTTCCTCTCGCGCTCGTGGATCTCTGCCCTAATCGCGGTTCACTCGGTTTCACCTGACCCACTCCTTCGTGCCGTTGGAGTTTCGTTCCAGCGCTCGCCTCGCTCACGCGAGACGATCCCGTGACCCATCCCTGACCCATCCCTTATTGTATCTCTTCCTCTGCGAGGATCGTATCCTTTGTTCTCGACTCTCTTTGCCGCAAAGCGTGGCCTCTGCGAGGATCCTATCCTCTGCGCTCGATCCCTCTGCCGTATCTTCTAAATCATTCTTCTCCTTCTTTATTAGAGTTTAGTTTTGTAGCCCTGGGGGTATGCCGAAAATCTCTGATGGGGGAAAACTCTGTCATTTTCTTTTCTCACTTACTTCTTTAACCTGTTGTACTTGGGTTGGTTTCCTCTTACTGTTGAAGGAAGGATTGAAGTGGAGTGCTTTGAAAATTTTTGTGTGGCTTTTCTTTGCTTAAGGGAGGTACTTTCTCCCCCTCCGTGCCTCGTCTTTCTTCGGTTTTCTCTCTGCCGAGCCTCTTAGCTTGATGCAGTGGACGA
Source organism: Phalaenopsis equestris (assembly GCF_001263595.1). NCBI lineage: Eukaryota > Viridiplantae > Streptophyta > Magnoliopsida > Asparagales > Orchidaceae > Phalaenopsis > Phalaenopsis equestris. The sequence goes on along the minus strand of NW_018164781.1, from coordinate 65,465 downwards.
TACAACATGCTTGTGTGATATTACACTTATGTTTTTGAAATACTTGGCACTCGAACATCTAGAAATGGAAATATGAGCATGTTCTAGGAGTTAGACTTGATTACTTGCTTAAAATGGTGAAGCTATGACATGTTTCTATTTATTGCAACATATTTCTATTGGAAGCAATTAGGAGGGTTGAAACGTGGCTTTGAGACAATGTTAGCTCCTTTTGCAAACATGATAGGATATGTATCTTGAAGCTTTTCATTTATTCTTATCTAGCATGAAACATTGGAAGGTTTTATTTGGTCTTTCATGCATGTGGAAGGCTCGGTTTAGCATCTCATATTCCTTTTTGGCTTAAAAATGCATGTTATGAAGAAGTTAACTTTGATTTAGGAAAGGTTATATAGTTTGCTTTAATAATTTGGTTTGGCTCCTCGAGGGGGGGTATCTTTCATGCTTGGATGTTTGAGGGAAGTCGATTCATGCTTAGAACGATTATATTGGTAGCCTAAAAATACTTTCCATGACACTGTTATAGTTTAAAATCTATTTTGGCTCCATATACTGATGTTTTAAAGGCACGTGGACTATTCTTCGGCCTTGAATGGCTCAGTTTTGGGTTTTTGTTGGTGCTCGGTTTTCATTTTAGGAGCATGGGATGTTAATTTTTATTGAGGCCCGGGTCTTCACTTTCGTTGAGGTGTTAAAGCTCTTTTACTAGCTTTGAGAGTTTTCGTTTTTGCCCCTGCTTGTTTTCGGTTTATCTAAAAATTGCTGTGATTCGATTTGCTATCATATACTACATTTGATTAGCCTTTAAAGTTTTGATTTGATCTCTTTAGGGGCTCGGTTTTCACCTTGGAAGGGTTGGAGGCTGGGTTATGGATTGAGATATTGTCTTGGGTATGTGAGCTTTACTTGTTAACCTTGAGGGATTTATTCTGGCTTGATTTGAGAACTCGGTTTGCTTGTTTTAGCTCCTACCTGAGAGCCTGTTGTGGTGTTTATTCCTGTCCCTGTTCCATAGCTATGGGAAGGTTCGGTTTTACTCTGGTTGGGAGTTCGGTTTTGCCTTGTCCTGCCCCTATCCGAGAAGTGGCTTGGGTTTTGATTTTTGTTGGCCTTAGCTCCTACCCGAGAGCCTGTTTTGGCGTACTGTGTTGTCCTTATTCGAGAACTGCTAGCTGATTTTGATGGATTGGTTTGGAAGTTTATAAGACTGCAGTTTTGATATTTGCTTGGTTCCTGGCCGTGGGTTTGTGATGCGGTTTAGTTAGTCTCTCCCTTTGGTCTTACCCGTGAGCTCACCAGTGAGATTTGCTCCTCTTGCAGTCCTTACCCGCGAGACTTACTGGAGGTTATTTGGTGTGATTTAGTCCTTCTTGTTGGGCTTGAACTACTTGGATGATTGTAGGTGGATTGAAATTATGATTATATTTTGCACTCTCTTATGTATATCAAAGATCCTTATATAGCCAGTTTGATTGCCTTAGTCGTGAGCCTTACTTGTTGTTCCTTGGGTTGCCTTTGGTCGCGGGCCTTAGCAGCTGTTCCTTGCTGCCCTGAGCCGTGAGTCTTAGTAGTTGCCTCTCTTGTGGGTTGCTTTGGCCGAGAGCCTTAGCTGTTGTTCATCTATTTGTTGAAGCCCGACCGTGAATTTCTATGTTGTTTTAGCAGGAGGATTTCATATTTATTTGATACGAGGAGTTTTCATTAAGTATGTATTGATACGAGGAGTTTTCATTAAGTATGTATTTGAATAGCTTTAATGTTGACATGATTTTTGGAAGTATAAGTGGTCGTCGTCCCAGGTTTATATTCCTTTCATTTAAATTGTGAAGTTTGGGAGATTTTCGAATTTTATCTTAGGAGAATGTTTGGCTGAGACAAATTGATTTCATAAAAGATATCTTTGGGGTTTAGATACCGGTGTTAGGAGGTCATTTTGACTTGGGTTGATCCACTTATGAAAACGTGAGAAAATGATACCCTTTCGGATTGATTCAAGGATCTTTGGGTTTTCCTTTTCAGGTCTTTTCGTTACGAGTTTTGAGGGCTGATCCGTCCTCCGTCTTTTTAGTGTTTTAGGTGGATCAGTGCCTCCTATCTCTCACCCCATTTTTGTTTCTTTTTTCCTTGCTTCTTGGTTCGATTTTTGATGCTTATGTTCGATATATAAGTGTCAACGCATAGTCTTTTGCTAGACATGAAACCATCAAGCAAGGTCGCAAGTAGGTCGGTTTTGTTTTGGGGCTTAGGGCGGTGATGACAAAGACACACCGGAGATAGAGCAGAATTATATGTTATCCTACAACATCGGGATCCGATTCAGGAACCCGGTGAGCTGTAGGATGACAATATCATTCACTGACACAAGACTAGTGAGAGCTGACCCGAACCTTCTTAGGTTGTTGGTAGACTTATGCCCGACAGCGCGGTCGACTCGTGGACAATTACTTTTCAAAAATTGATAAAAAACAAATTTGATAAGAATAGATACATCTTTCTCAAAAAAAAAACAAAAATACATTTTTCACTACAAACAAAATTGATACAACCAACTTTTTGCATGTTTGAAGCCTATGTGCATACTAAAAATATAAATTTTAAATACATTTTATTGTCCACCTGTTGATCACCTATTTAGGCTAAGGAGTACCTTTCTGAGTTAGGTTCGATAGGACACCCTGGTTGAGTGGCAGGCTTTATACATCCGGTGACCGACAGCTTGCTACGGGCAACTCCTCCCCCAACCTCACTTTTTATCGCCGACAGAACCTATTATAAATTTTGAAATATATTTAAATTTAAGCTTGCGACTTATGTAATGGTGAGTTGAAGAGTTAATTGAGCGTACGTATAATTTGAACCAGTCATAAATTCTTTTTTCAAATTTTTTGCATATGACTACTCACATCATTGTTTGTTATTTGAGCAAGTTAATATAAAATTCTAAGTAATATTTTGAAAATTTTGTAATTATTAGAAATTTTGCTTTATAAATGGTTGTACTTTGTCGTGTTTAATAATACATATAAAGTTGCTCCAAGAAGCTTCTTATTGTTGATTTAGCGTGTAACATGTCTCTTAGATATTTCTCCCGATATCTGAAATACATATAATTCAGATTGCGGAAACATCTCACCAATAGTTTGATATATTTTTTGATGTTGCTCATCATACTAAGAATAAAATATAATTGTCTTCTGCAAAAAGTATGCTTCACATATCTAGCCATCTGGACATGCTTTATTTTTTATAGTCATATTGATTGTATATAAAAATCTGCAAAATAGATATTTTTTAATTAATTATGTTAATAAGTCATTGTAGTTTGAAAATTAGGCATCGAGATGCCATTTTTTTCGAAGTAATACATTCACCCATACTGTACTATACTCTTAGTCTCATAGCATAGATGTACATGCAGGTGCTCCATAAATTCAAAAAAATCATGAGGAAATATCTGTTCGAGTTTGCATGATATTAATGAAATGCTCACTTTATAATTTCTCAATATATTAACATCCAAATTCCCTGCACATAGATCCTTGAAAAATATACTGATTTTAATTACATGACCAAGTATCAGATTTGACATTAGCACTAAATGAAATTGAGGGTAAGCACTGTAAAAAATTGTGATAGTCATGACTTTTCATGCCAAACATCACGTCAACATAGTGGCTCAAGTTGGATACATCCACAAGAAAACTTCAAAGAATGCATCCATTCACATAATTCTCTTCATTGATCCAATGTTAGAAAATACTTAGCTTTAAGTTTTATTGGTTTACTTGTATTTATCTGTTGAAGTCTTAAATCCCCCTCTTATAATACCCATTCAATTCAAATCTCGTTTTGATATTCTTGTAGTTTTGCTCTTAATATTTGTCATAGTATTAAATATACTATCAAATTTTTTTTTTCAATGTGCATAACATCGAGATTATGTTTAATCAAATTAGTTTTTCAATATGAAGATCCTAAAATGTGCTCCTCTTTGCTAATTACGTGTAACACCAAAATTAGGAAAAAGATTGAAGTTATTTCCGGGCTTTCATTGATCTTCGACATTTTATTAATCATCTGCTATAAATTGTACCCGATTGTCCAAGGGCAATACTTGATTTTTCAACCATATTTTTTAAGAAAACTTTTCTATTCATTTTGAATGAGTGATTGTGGGCTAGAAACCTGCGATGACTGTCAAACCAAAATTTTTTTTTTTCATATTTTAAAGTGAATACCTTGGATAAATCCATACAGTAAGACCAAACTAATTTTACCGCAGTGCTTTAACCAGATAACATCCCATAAACCGAAAATCACTAATTGTCAACATCATGGAAGCTTTAAGCTAAAAATTCTATTTCCTAACAATATCATAATAAACACAGTTGTTTCCAATAATGTTTGAAGCTCATCTATTAGAGGTTATGAGTAGACATCAATTTTTTTCTTGGGGCTATGTGGACTTGGTATGATCCATGTCAGAAATAAAAAAGGCGTTATCATGCACATATTAATAGGCAAGATATGGTGTAATAATTACTGACCAAAATGAGTAAGAATTTGCACTCTGAATTTATGGTGTGAACTTATGTGCATTTAAGTCATGTCTAATATTGCATGAGTTTAACAACAAAATTAGGATAAGTAAGATCGAAATGTTTTCAAGCTTTCTTATCTGATGGATGACTCGAAGAGTTGAAATCAAGAAATTTTTTCTTGTGTCATGCCATGTGAGTAGTTTGTATGCATAGAAGCCAATATTCTCTGAAGTCGGGGAATGAGGAGAACGTATAAGTGATACCTGTATGAAATATTTTTCTTATTTCTTCATTTTCAACCTCTTGGTTTGAATCCTTTAACACCATAAACTCTGCATTTAGTTTTCATTTCATTTGTTTTATAATATAATATGTAATCATTAACACCATAGTTAATCTTATGTGATAGTAATATTAACTTCGAAACCAATTTAGTTGTTTTATAGAGGTCTTTTGAAACTAAATTTACTTTATAGTGTATTTATTAGTAACACTGCATTTTGATTAAAGCATTATCTGGGTATATTGCAAATTTGTAATGCTCAACATTCTCAGAGTTGTTGAGAACTCTGGATGCGTGTGCAACTTTTCTGTAGAAGCTGTTATGTGACATTCAATAAATCATAGAATTTTTACGCTTCATTATTCAATATTTGATCATCTTCATGAACTCTCTCAACAAAGTGGGCTTTGCTTGCATCAAAATTCATATATATTAAGATTGTTTTCCGTTGGAGGGATAGAACTTAATGATACACTAACATGAACATATTGAACATTTGATTTAACTTCATTATGCTCATCATGTGCAGTCCAATACCAATAGTTAGGTTGGAAACCATACGA
>NW_018164781.1:59402-59884 GCF_001263595.1 Phalaenopsis equestris | reverse complement strand
TATATATATATATATGTAGATTTAAAGTGAGACATTTAAATTACCTGTTATACAAAGGACATTTCGTATATAACTATGTATATATATATATGAACCTATAAATCTAACACAAATAGACAGACACGCTCACGCGCGTGCGCGCGTGCACACAAACACACATATAATAGGTCCCACTAGAGTTGTAAACGAGCCAAGCTTGAGTAAGCTCAGGCTTGGCTCGTGTTCGGCTTGTTTGAAATTGTTCGTGTTCGAAAACGGCTTGTGAACAGTGTGTTCGTGTTCGACTCGATTTAAATATTTGTGTTCGATTCAAAATTAACTCGTTAAAATTAAACTTAAAAAATAGATGTAGAGTGCTGGATTCGAACGTGGACCAAATGTATGCAAAAGAAGACGCATAACCACATTACCACATTAACAATTATTTTTTTAAATGTAGATATAAATATATATAATATATTATTATATAAATAATTATATAA
>NW_018164781.1:0-59236 GCF_001263595.1 Phalaenopsis equestris | reverse complement strand
ATATATATATGCACAAACACATATACACACACATAAGGCAAAGGGAAAAACAAAGGATACGACAAACGCAAAAATGCAAGTGTTTGTCAATTTACAAATTTTGAGATTTACTAAATCCTAGAGATATAAGGGCCGAAATTTTGCCTTCTATTCGACTTAAATCCGGTTTTACTAAATCCACGGGGAGGGTGGATTTTATAGATCGATTTATCTTTTTCGATTGTAAGATTTGGATACATGTCACTTACTTCCTATCTATTTACATATCTAACACATATACTTCAATTTTTACATATGTGCTACCTTATCTATGTATAAAAATGTGTCTTTCACTTTATAAAAGTTAAAATTGAGGTATTTCTGATGTGAAATGAAAGATTTGGGTGGTGGTATAAATGTAAACAATGGTTTAGGTGTTAGATATGTAAATACTTATGAATTGGGTGATATGTATTTAAAATTTTCGTATTTTCTAAATCAAACAAATTCTAAATCTTACTTGCACCCAAACACCCTCGAAGGCATGTCTAAATCTCAATCATTAAACCTAAAGAAAAATTAATTAATTTGACAAAGAAAAAAACAAAGGAATCAACAAATGACATGAGACAAAAAAAGGAAATTACCTCGAAGCCTTCGGAAGAGGATAGGCTGCGAGGTTGCCGGATGGTTGTCAGAGAGGAGCGGCCACTGGGAGGTAGGTTTTTGACAATAGAATAGTTGAGAGCGCAAATGAGCCCGATGGGTGTGGGTTTAGATCAGAAGGGTTAAGCGTCGGATTTACGTTTGCTACATACATCGTTATGTAATTTGCTTCGACCACACCATTGCCGCTATTAAATGACAAAGATTAGGAGGAATAATCTCACTGCTTCTCGATGCTAAATGTTTGTGTTGTCATATTTCTACACAAAAATCATTCTTAATAATGGTTGTCATAAATCAAGCGCAAATATTTGGCTTCGAACTTGCTCGACGCAAATTTGGATGCTATTTAACTATTTTGGTAGTGTATATAGGCTTAAAAGTAATAGTAAACAAACGGATTGTCAAAATGTAAGCCGCACAAAAAAAAAAGAAAAAATCTAGAGTCGAAGTTTAATACATACAATCAAGAGGATTCAGTAGAGTAGATTTCATAGAGCCATCCTAAAATAGTTGAAACGATGATGAGGTCTCATACATTTTACAGAGCTAGATTCGGCGGAATGAGTTTTCACAATATCATTTTTCTTCACACTCTTGTAGGTGCTATCATCCACTCTAGTTCACCTAACATGCTGCTGGCATGACATCTTTAGTTTAGTTAGTTACCCATCCTATGTCAAGGAGTGGTCAGGATACAACCCATTTAGGCTTGCACATTTTGCAGAATGGAGAAGTTTTCTATGAAATTTTTAAAGGTTAAATCAACATTGTTAAAGCACAATACAATGTGATGCGTGAAAGGGTATTTTTGCTTTGGGTGCTTGAAGTGCAAGCAAAGCATACTTTTGTTACTTGAAATATTGAAGTACACATATCACAAGGAACAAATATAATTAAATTTATACATGAAAAATTGTAGACAAAATTTGGACAGGCTGTGTACCATGAAAAAGCAAAATTGAGCTGTTAAGAAGTTGACAAACATAAATCCAAACAAAATTGAAAAAATATTAACAATTCAAGGTATAGCGGAACTAATTTAAGGTATAACGAATAAAATGATAAAATAGCAAGTGAAAATTAAGGAAACTTGTGAGAACAAGAGCAACAAATGATCTGAAGCCTTGCCATTTCATTTCTTTTGAAGTTTAGAAGAGAAAATAAAGTTGCTGTGTACCAAGAGAGAATAAAGTGAGAAGCCGACAGCTTGAACTAGGAAAGTGAAAAGTTAAGGGGTACTTTTGTTCATTTTTGCTCATGCCCTAACTTTATAGGTAGAACAAGTGAATCAGCTGGTATGGTTGAATTGGTGAGGGTGTGAACTTGGAGATTATAATTGTTGATTTTTCTAAACCACATGTGTGCTTAGCACATTACGTGATGGTGCATAATATTGTGTTGCTCAACGACCACCATGCTTTGTTGTGCTGGCGCGCTTTGCATTGTAGTGAAACACTGCTTCTTTGCACTGCAACACTTCACTCAAAGCACATTTTAAATTGCACTAGGCTTAATAAGCAACATATATGAGGTTTTAGAATGTTGGCTAAATCTTGCAAATGCGTAGTATAGAATCAATATTAATGAAAGTAAAACAAATCTTTCCTCTTATCATTTCTACTTTGTATCCATTATATGGATTAAGACGTTTTTTTTTTACTGAACGTATACTAGATAAATATTCAAAATTCCATGTTCTTTTGAAAAGAATTCCTTACTTAATAGGTAGAGTGATACTTAGATATGATATGTTTAATTATTGTGGCTATTATATAAAAGAATGAGATATAGATGAAGATATAATTTCTGAAGTTCTAGGTGGTAAAATGGAGAAATATTTAAGTATTTTTCTGCAATGAGAGAAAGTCATTAAGATGCAATGGTAAATTGTTTAACACTTTGATTAGGTTAGGTATATTACATGATTGAGTGTTAGACTTGTAAAATTTGATTGATAGGCAAAGGGAGCCTAGAATAAATGGTATGGTGAAATTAGAAAATATAGTCTGAGGAATGATTTGATTATTTAAACCATTGAGGTAAGGTCTGTTAATTATAAGGAAATGGAAAAAACACTCTAGTACTTTAAACATATGCAATAAATGATAGAAAATGCATTGATAAAATTTGATTGATAAAATTTTATCTTGAACTACCATGAAGAAATATGTGTGATGAATGGTAATGTGGATATTGATCGTGCAAAAAAGATTTGTGCATAATTGGTTTAGCTCATGCACCATTCAACAAAAATGAATGAAGAATGAAGTTCTATAAAGCTAACCCCAATTAGTTGGGATATGGCTAATGATGATGATGCTAGCCTTGAGTTCAATTAATCAAAACCATGATGCTAAGCACTATGCTCGGATTTTGTAGTAGTCTTGTAATGTAATCGATTAAGTATTTTATTTTAATTTTATGAATATATGTATCATTTTCCTTGTTATTCAACTTGTAATAAGGTGCAATGATGAAATTCAATAACCTATATTTTCATTGTAACAATGTTTCGTAAGATCCAACCAATTTTAATTGCAGGATGTCCCAAATTATGCACCTGGATCCCAGAAGAAAGTGAGTGGAGAAGTTATCAGGTGGAATAAGGTTTCTGGCGCCGAGAAAATGGATGCAGTAAAATACATAGAGTATCTTGAAGCAGAAATTGAGGAGCTGAATCAACAAGTTAAGAGGAGATCCACCAACGGACATAATGAACTTTTGGAGTATCTTAAAACCCTTGAGCCTCAGAATTTGAAGGTATTAAACCTGCTATTTTTTTTTAATGTGATGTGAAAACTATTTTCTTTATAAATCATGAATTTTTCTATTGTATTTAAAGATACGTGGCTTCTTTATTTACCTTTGTTTATTTATGGAATTTGAAAATTTGATCTTTGCTTTTAATAAGGATAAAGTAGGCTTCATCCAAGAGTTCGAATCACCTGCAGTTGAGGGATTATCATTGTGCAGCTTAAATATCAAATTTGCCGCATCTCATTTTAGGACTTTAAAATAAAATAACTCGTCCCTCTATTTAGCTTTACGATTTTTACAATTGCATAATTCTGTGATTCTTGTTTTTGTATTTAAAAAATTGCTTACACTTTTAAGTTGAATCGTGGTCGAAATTTTCAATATTATAAGTTTCTAAACATTTTAATTATTTCTCTTTTTTTTTTAACAGTAGCCCATATGCTACCTCTAATAATCTCAATTTAGGTATCATGAAATGCTAATATTTATGTTTCCTCTTTGAATCATGAAACCATTTTTTTCACTTTCTAGAAGCTTGAATTCGTGTGAAATTTTATAGCTAGTATGTTGCAAAAATATGTGCTTAGTTACTCAAATCTGCCATCTAGCCATCTAGCCATCTAATGCTAAACAACTATAGAAATAATGTTTTTTTATTCATTACTCGAACGAGGATTTGGGCATGTTGTATACAAATGATCTTATTTATTAGAATGAAATGAGACGCGGACACAAACACAACAACAAAAGCAACAATAACAAACCTTTATCCCACTAAGTGGGGTTGGCTACATGAATCTTTTTTCTTCATTGCGGCTTATGGAGTGTCATATTTTCATTTAATTCTAATAAATTAAGATTACTTTTTATACAATATGTCTAAGTTTTTCTAGGTTTACCTCTGCAATTCTTAACAGAAGTGGAATCTAAAATATCTACTCTCCTAACTAGATCATTAGATGGTCGACGTTTAATGTGACCTAACCATCTAAGATGATTTGACTCTCTCAAATTTTGTCCGTCATTGGAGCTACACCAACCCTATCACGCCCTATCACGGATATATTCGCATTTTGTCTCTAAGTTTAAAGCTACTCATCCACCTAAGCATTCTTGTCTCGACAACGCTTAACTTAGTTTTATGCTTCTCGTTTAAAGGCCAACATTTAGCGCAATAGAGCATTGCAGGTTTTACTGCCATCTTATAAATATTTCCTTTTAGTCTCAACCTTTTAGTCTAAACAGTACTTTTCTATCACACAATAGGCCCGAAACATTCACTCACTTCAATCAACCAGCTTGAATTCTATTAATAACATCCTCATCTATATCACCATCACTTTGAACAAAAGAACCGAGATATCTAAAGGATTCACCCCTTCAATAATTTTATCATTCGAAGTTATAACTCTGTCACTAGAGCTACTACCACTAAAATTACATTTCATGTATTCAGTTTTAGTTTTACTTTAATGAAAGCCTTTAAACTCCAATGTAGGTCTCTATAATTCAAGTTTTTCCTGAGGTTTTTCTCTAGTTTTATCTACAAGAAGGATATCATCAGTGAAAACATACACCAATGTACATCCTCCTGTAAATGTCCAGTAAGAGCATCCATAACTAAAGCAAAAAGATATGGGCTTAAGAGTCCTATTTATATTTAGTAAAGACCCAAAAATAACTTTATTTCTTAGTCCTTAGAATTTGACCTAAAATTTTTGCTAATCTAGATCTCATCAAACTTCAATTCCAAAAATAAAAAGGAGTTTTAGAATTTAATATCAACAAAAGTACAGTTTTGGCTATTATGCCATAGCCACAAACAATAATTTTAACAATTTACTATAGGGTAAAAATTTAAACTTGGGATATCCAGTTTTCTCTTACATTGACAAGATACAAGAACAACATTAAGAAATCCATTAGAGCAACTTTTGGTTCAGTATAACTGCAATCCATAGCTTTCATTCATATTTTTCTCCATCTCATGATTCGACCATCAAAGACAAGTGTTTCTAGAAACTATCAATACTTATCCGTTAGAAACCTTGAATTATCCAATTAATTCTCTATCCGTATAATTAACAACCAATTGAAGCACCATTTATAACAATAAACAGTACACCTATCACAATCAGTGAAAAATACTAAATTGGGAACTAATCTTGTTTCTGCTACAAAACAAGAGAGAATCACATTTTCAAACTACGGAATTGAAAGAAAGTTAAATTAGGGAATTCGATGAGAGCTGAATGAATAACACTTTGTGTTTTAAGCTAATAAACTAAATTAAGAGAGAAAAAAATAGACAACGAATACCATTTTTATAGATCATTATTGGCATTCCTGCACCAAAACTATAATCAAAACTATGAAAGTGACTAAACAAAAAATTCCCAATAAGATTGTGCTCATTAATGATGAAGAGCATGGAATTTTAGATTTGTGTTATTTTCTCCAATTTATTGATTTTTTTTTTATCAATGTAATTAAGTATTTGATTTTTATCATGCTAATCTGAACATAAAATCATAAGTAGTTTTATCATGCAAAAATCAGTAGCAATTTTATCACAAGCATCCTCTGTTAGTAGTGTAATTTACATGTAAGATAGTGAAAACAGTGAAAAATTATAAGATGACTTAATTCTTATTGATGCAAATGGGGTATAAATACTCATTACAGAACTTACATGTAAAGAAAACAATAAAAACAGAATTCAGTAGACAAGGAAAGACATAATATCAAATATAAGAGACAACTAATCTCTCTAAATAAGGAGAAAAAAATAAATAGAGATTTATAAGATCCCTTATTTAATTTATCACTCTCTAAATATAGAATTATAACAAATATGAAATATAATCATTATTATTAATGAGATCTTTTAATACTCCCCCTCAAGCTGGCATAAATGTCACTCATGGCAAACTTGCTAACTATATTCTCGTGTTGCACTTTGGAAATGCCTTTTGTTAGAATATCTGCTGTTTGGCTAACAGTGGGTATGTAAGACATACATATCACACCACTATCTATCTTCTTCTTGATAAAATGTATGTCAACTTCTACATGTTTTGTTCTGTCATGTAGAACAAGATTATGAGCTATAGAGATTGCATCATTGTTATCGCAGTAAACTTTAATAGGTGCTGGTATAGGATTCTTCAACTCTTCCAGGAGTCTTTTTATCCATAATACTTCACAGAGTTCATGTGCCACCAAATGAAATTCTGCTTCAGCACTACTTCCAAGTAACTAGATTCCCGCCTACAAAGGTACAATAATCTGATGTGGATCTCCTATCATTTACATCTCCTGCCCAATCTGCATTTGTGTAGGCCTCTATTAGAAATGTTATCCCTTTTTGAACAAAAGTCATTTTCCAGGGGTTTTTTTGAGATATCTTAAAATTCGAAATACAGCTTCGAAATGAGTAGGTCCAGGTGAATGCATGAATTGACTCACAACACTCACTGCAAAGGCTATGTTGGGTCGAGTGTGAGTCAAACAGATTAGTCGCCTTACCAATCTTTGATAGCGTGTTTTGTCCATTACCTCATTAACTGTTATTGTTTTCAACTTTATATTAGGTTTAATTGGCGTATTTGCTGTCTTGCAACTTTTCATTCTTGTTTCTTTGAGTAAATCAAGTACATGCTTGCGTTGATTGACAAAAATTTCCTCCTTAGTTCTTGTAAACTCCATCCCGAGGAAATATTTCATCTTTCCCAAGTCCTTAATATCAAATTTGGCTTCAAGTTTCGTCTTCAAGTTGCTAATTTCCAGAGTATCATCCCCTGTCATGATTATGTCATCTACATACACAATCACAATGGTTACTTTACCTTTGATTGAATGTTTGAAAAAAAAGAGTGTGATCAGCTTGGCTTTGAGAGAATTCATATTTCTTGATAACATCACCAAAACGCTCAAACCAAGCTCTAGGAGACTGCTTTAACCCGTACAGAGACTTTTTTAATTTGCATACTTTATTTTTTTCAATTTTTTCTTCAAATCCGGGTGGTAGGTCCATATATATTTCTTCCCGCAATTCTCCATTTAAAAACACATTTTTTACATCAAATTGATGAAGTGGTTAGTCAAAGTTAACTGCAAGGGCAATCGATACCATGAGTTTGAGTAAATCCTGTTGCTTCTAATCTTGCTTTGTATCTCTCCACACTTCCATCAGCTTTAAACTTCACCGTGAACACCCATTTGCACCTAACCGTCTTTTTGTCTTTATGTAGATCAATGATTGTCTAATTTTTTTTTCTTTTAAGAGCATTTATTTTTTTCATCACAACAAATTTCCAACTCGTTTCACTTAATGCTTCTGAACAGTGATTGGAACAAACATATTAGAAATCCTAGACACAAATGCTCTATGATTTTTTGATAGTTTTTCATATGACAAGTATTGTGTGATAGGATGTTTCATGCTTGTTTGAATTCCTTTTCTGAAAGCAGTTAGAAGATCAAGATCAGCAGGAGTGGAAGTAGAGGAGGGAAGATTATTCTGAGTTGTAGGGCCATTATCGAAGCAAAGGTAATTGAACATCTGCTGAGGGAATAACTGAGGCTGTAGTAACTTTATGAAATTTCTTCCTAGCAAAAACCTTCAGCTCATGCTGAGGATTATGATCCATTGGAAGTACTTCTCCCCCCGTCTCTCATAAAGTAACATCTGACAAAATAGGAGTAGTAGTGCTGACCCTAGTTTCCATATCAGAATTAGTTAAGAAATGAGTAAAGTTTCCCAAAAATTATTTTTTTCAACTAAATTATCCCCCTGAAGAAAATTATTTTGAAAAAATGGATGATCCTCGACAAACTTGACATCCATGCTCTCAAAATTTTTTTTCAAGGTTAAAGCATTTGTACCCACGTTTATTGGAAGCATACGTAATAAAAACAAAATTTTCAGCTTTTGGATCATGTTTTGAGCGAAACACACTTGGGATATGGACATAGCAAACACATCCAAAAGCTTTTAAAAGGAGATCAACTGTTATCTTAGATGTGAAAAAATAATTTTTTAAGACTTGTAAATGTGTTTTAAATTTCAAAACTCGAGATGACATTCTGTTTATTAAATAATAGAAGATAAGGAGTGCATTACCCCAAAGATATTTAGGAACATTCATGGAAAACATACATGCCCTCGTAACTTCGAGTAAATGTCTATTTTTTCTTTCAACAATATCATTTTGTTGTGGTGTGTCACGACAAGTGGATTGATGTAGAATACATTTTTCCAAAATAAATGTTCTCAAATATTTGTTGAAATATCCAGTCCCATTATCCGTTCTTAGAATGCCAATTTTTGTTTGTAATTGATTTTCAATAATGTGGAAAAATTCTTTAAATCGTTGTTCAACTACAAATTTCTTTTCCAATAAATATACCTAGCAAACTCGTGTGTGGTTATCAATAAATGTTACAAACTATTTTTTTCCAGAAAGTGTGTTAACTTTGGATAGGCCCCAAACATCACTATGCACCAAATAAAATGGTTTTGAAACAGAATATGATTTTATTGGAAGCAAAACACGATAACTTTTAGATAAATTACATGCTTCACAATGAAATTTTGAACAATCAATACTTTTAAATAGTTCAGGAAATAAAGATTTGAGATATGGAAAGCTAGAATGCTCTAATATTTTATGTCATAACATAACTTGATCATAGTTTAAGCTTGAACTCATATTACCTAATCCACGAGCTGTTTTATTCGCAGAATCAGTTCCATCGTAGTGATACAACCCATTTATTTCTCTAGCAGTTCCAATCATCTTCCCCGAGTTCTGGTCTTGAAATACACAATTGGAAGGAGAGAAAAAAATTGAATAATCAAAATCTTTAGATAATTTGCTTACAGAAAGAAGATTACTTGTAACTTTTGGAACATATAAGACAGATTTCAAAGATATTTTTTATAAAATTTTAATAATTCATTTTCCTGCAATAGATGAAAAACTGCAATCAGCAATTCTGATTTTTTCGGAATCGGAACATGGATAATATGAATCAAATAATTGAGAACAGCTTGTCATATAATCAAAGACTCCCGAATCAATGATCCAAGGAATGGTACTTCCTAGAAAAGCCGAAGGATTACTACCTGCTTGTGTTATAGAACCGATAGGCGCATTAGATGATGAGTAAGATTTCAGCAGTTTAAGAAGATGACTTAATTGCTCTTTACTAAATGGAGATGACTGAGCCTCATTTGCGGTAGGTGTGCTATGTTCACCAAATTTTTTTTCTATCCCTTACCATTAGGTGACTTACCATGCAATTTTCAGCATTTTTCACGAATATGGCGTGGCTTTCCACAGTAGTCACAGTGCAGGTTATTTTTTTGTCTTCTGCACGCTGGTTGTGAGAAGATTTTTTTCTTACTTGAGCTTCAGGAATAGCCAGCGCTGATCCTTCCATGAACTCGATTGAACCTGCAGTCTTTTTTCTCAACATCACGTCTCCGACTCTCTTCTCTCCTTACCTTTGCAAAAACTTCACTAATTGTAGGCAGGGGATTTCTTTCAATTATTCGACCACAGACCTCATCATATTCAACTTTTAGGCTTGCAAGAAATTTGAGTATTCGGCCAGTGTCCACTATCTTCTTGTATTGGTTGTCGTCATCGTTTGATTTCCACTCATGATCATTGAATAAGTCCAGGTCTGCCAAATCTGCTTAAGAGAATTGAAATACTTTGTCACAAAATTCTCACCTTGGCAAATTTCCCCAAGTCGCAGGGTCAACTCATAAACTTGGGATTGATTTCCAAGATCAGAGTACATTTCTGAAACATTGTCCCATAATTCCTTGGCGGTAGAGTAACAAAGATAATTTGCACTTATCTCTTCAGTCATTAAATTGACCAACCATGTCATTACGATTGAGTTTTCCGTATCCTAAATGACATGTTATGTCATTCACGTCAGGTTGTTTAATATCACTTGTAATATAACCAATCTTTCCTCTTCCTCAGAGATACATGTGAATAGATTGTGATCATCAAAGAAAATTATCACCATTTAATCTGAATGAGATGATTTTTCGATGCATTTCTTTGAGGTTCGGGCTGAGATGACTGAAAGGGCTGACTTGTCCTATACGTGACTTCAGACATTTTAGAGATAAAGACGGTGAATTTGGTCGACCCCGAGATTCTCCGCCGAAATAAAAGATTACCGTCTTCGGAGAATTACCGCGAGACGGGAAGAAAAGGGAAAGCGGAAGACGACACAGAGGATCGTAAGCTTGCTATTGGAGGGAATAGAGGTGGACGGGACATAGCAGTCGTCGAACCGATCGAGCGACAAAGCAGCGGCGAGCGAACAATTTGAGATCTCTAGGCGGACGAAGTCGTCGAGCAGCGAGCCGAACGGTTCGAGCTATCCAGGCTGACGAAGTCATCGAGCGTCGAGCGGCGAGCAGTGAAGCAGTCATCGAGCAGCGAGCGAGTGGTTCAAACAACTCGAGATCGAGCAGCAAGCAGTTAAGTGTCGAACAGCTCCACGATCGAGATCAAACAACTCCGAGATGCAGCACAAATCAGGCCAACGGCTCAAAAATCGAGCTCTCCAGGGCTCCAGGCGAAGCAGACGACTCGAAAGATTCAAATCCTCAATATTGTCTCTGATACCATGAAAACAGTGGAAAAGTATAAGAAGACGTAATTCTTATTGATGCAAAGGAGGGTATAAATATCCATTACAGGACTTACAAGTAAGGAAAACAATAAAAACAAAATACAGTAGATAAAGAAAAAAAGAAATAATATCAAATATAAGAGGCAGCTAATCTCTCTAAATAAGGAGAAAAAATACATAGAGATTCCTAAGATTCCTTATACAATTTATCACCCTCTAAATATAGAGTTATAACAAATATGGAATATAATCATCATTATTTATGAGATCTTTCAACAGATAACTTTTGAAACTGACAGTAATAGAAATGTTTTCTTAAGTTGTGGCAGAATCTGACTTTTATGCTCTGAATTGTTGATTCTTGTATGCATTGCAAAGAATGTTGTCATTTTTCTTATGCTTTGCTGTGATATTTATTTCATTGGATGAATTATATTCTTTTGACTTATTTTCTATTTGCTATATTTCTTTGCCAGTTATATATTTTTACTCTTAAATTTCATGCTAAGAAATCTTTCTGCTTTCAGTCATTCCATGTCTTCCACATATATTCATTCATAGTTGGAGGTATAACTGTCCATAAATGTCACATTCTCAATTTTTTTGGTGTAGGAACTAACAAGTAGTGCTGGCGAAGACGTAGTTTTTGCCATGAATACCTTCATAACGCGCCTGCTGTCTGTTTCAGATCCTGCGAAAATGAAGGTATGTCTTGAGCACATTATGATTAGCTTCTATTCTTGCTCTTGCATGATCTTGTTATAATTTGGTGTTTGTGTCTGGCTGCATATTATGTTAACATATTGGAACTCATTAATATCTAAGGGCATTTATATACATAACATCAACTTCCCATGTATTTACATATTTAACACCTAAACTTTAATTTTGTACGTGTATACCACCCAAATCTTTCATATCAAATAAAAAAATACCACCATTTCAACTATTAAAACGCAAAATGCATCGTCTTATGTATAGGCAAGGTTGGATGTATGTAAAAAATGAAGTTTAAAGTGTCAGATTTGTAAATACATAGAAATTGAGTGGTATGTATGTAAAACTTCGTAATATTTTGTTAGTTCCATATTTTTCAAGAATTCTGTTCTGACATTAAGAACACAATTTTTGTGAGTTTTTTGCATGTCATGAAGAATTAAAGAACAAATTGCCTACAGAAATATATTTGGATTTCTCACCTTTGGAGTGCTTCAATGATATCAACAAACAGAACGTGATGTTCTTTTTTGCTTTTATAGTAACTTGATATTGCAATCATATGAATTTAATCTGTTGGAAAATGATGAGATTATGGCAGATCATATTTGTCTGATTCTGCAATCAGTAGTTTTATTCTGTTTTGTTTTTGTATAGTGGTAGTTGGGGGTGTAAATGAGCCAGAATTGACCGAATGTTTGTTCGTGTTCGGCTCATTCGATTTTCTTTTGTTCCAAATCAACTTGTGTTCGAAATGGATCATGAATAGTGTGTTCGTATTCTTGTCGATTTGAATTCATTTGTTCATTTCACCCAGTATTTGGTTTGAATTTAGCTCGAATAATTTAAAAAAATTAAATTTTATATTTTTTTCAAAAATTTCATCAAGTAAATATAAACATGCTATAATAATTATTTTTTTAATTAATAATTTCGACCTAAAATGAGCCCAACATGATCGAATAAACTGTATGTGTTCGACCCGTTTATAAATTAATATAAGAAAAAAAGTTTGTGTTATGTTTGCTTGCTTAATGAAAGAATCAAATAAGAGCACTTAGCTGGCTGAACACGAGCTATTTACGAACAACGTTCTTTTTTAACAACCCACTAGTGTTTCCCCAGTGTCAAGTCGTGTTCGGCCAATTTCTAGTCTTGATTAAGGCTTGTTATTCTGACACAAATTAAGACTGTTAAACACATGCCGAGGCATGTCGGAGATGTGTAAATGTCCAACTCATGTCTGACATGGATACAGAGGGTATTTTGTTGCCATTAACAATTGCTTTATTATGATTTTCCCCATCTGTATCAACTATTACACTACCTAACGTTTCTTTATTTTCGTTCTAGTTCCAGTCATAAAGCAACCGGACACCTTGATTCTGATAATCATTGGGGGCATTTACATACATACCTCCCAATTCCAATGTATTGCATATCTAACATATACAATTTATTGCATATCTAACATTAAATCCTTACTTTTTACATTTATAACCCCAAATCTTTCATATCACATAAAAAAATACCACTGTTTATAACTTTTCATGCATAAGTAAGATAGCATATATATGTAAAAATTAAAGTTTAGGTGTTAGATATGTAAATGCATAGGAATTAAGGAATGTGTATGTAAATCATCTTTACTTTTGTTAGGAATTTGGAAAGTCACTCATTTATTATCTTCCACTCCTGCTCCATGCTAACTTAAGCCTTTCATTTGCTGTATATACCGATTCGTAGCATAAGCATGTAGTAGGTATCACTAACAAGCGGGCATTCTTTACCTGGATTGAGAAAAATGCAAATATTTATTTTAATACAGGGGCATTTACATACATAGCACACATCTCTTATTTATTTACATGTCTCACACGTAAACTTCCATATTTACACACATGGCACTCAATTTTTAATATCATATCAAAAATAGTAATATTAACTCTTTTTAAAAGTGAATTCCACCTTTTTCATGCATAGGTTTCAAACACCAAAATGCTATGTAAATACGAAACTTTAGGTGTGAGATATATAAATACATAAACATTGTGTGCTACATATGTAAATATTTGCAAACACCAATGTGCTATGTAAATACGAAACTTTAGGTGTGAGATATATAAATACATAAACATTGTGTGCTACATATGTAAAATTCCATTAAAAGATATATACATATATATACATATATATATGTTTACTCTTTTTAAAGATCCATTTAAATCCTAGAGTCTATAAAAGTGCTAATTTAGTCTTCAGACTGTTTTAATGGGTGCTAAAATATTTATCTTTGGGACTATTTCAACCAATATTAAAAGAGTTTACGGAATAATTTGGCATGTCAGTCATATATATATAAAAGCTTATTATTCACTTGTTGAGCTTGACAAAGATGCATGATTGTTCTCTTTACCAGACAGCGGTCACTGAGACAAGCGCTCCTGAACTAGCAAATTTGCTCTTCTGGTTGATGGTGGTTGGTTACAGCATTCGCAATATTGAGGTGAGATTCGACATGGAAAAGGTGCTCGGCGCTCCTCCCAAGCTGGCCGAACTACCACCCGGCGAAAACATATAGAGCCACAAAGCATCAGAGTTTTCAAAAATACAAAATTAAATCGGTCAGCACACTCTCCATTGCTAACTTGCTCTGCAATTTTTACAGTTTGTAGGGTTTTCATGTAGGCTTTGATAACTGCATGATAATGCCCCCCTCTCCTTCTGATTCTCTAGGCATGTTTTAGCCCAATGATTCAGAGCGGAAAATGTCTTTATATCAATTCCATATGGAACAAAAGAATTTCATATTTATGGTTTTTTGATAACTGATCCACTATGAAAAGAACCTGGAACCAAAATTATTATTATTATTATTTTGCATCTCAAAATCATTATATTCTTCTTACTTTACATTACTAATATCGTTATTGAGATTTCAAAGGATAACAAATGACCTTTTGTCTCTTTTTATCTGTTGTTTTAATAAGGAGGCCTGGTAGTTGGTACCATGCAATATGATTAGTTATTGTTGTTATTGAATGATAATAATAATAGGGGCATTTACATACATTAAGCGGCGGAACCAAATTATGTTTGGGGTGGGCAATTGTCTGATTTGGAGTTTGTTATTTCTCTATGTAACAAGTCTTTTTCTCATTAAGAGGGGTCGGCCACGCAAATCTTTTTTCTCCATTGTGTTCTATAGTGTCATAATTTCATTTAGTTCTAATAAATCAAGATCATTCTTAATATAATAAGCCCAAGTCTTCCTAGGTCTACTTCTGCCTTTCTTTACATAAGCCGAATCTAAAACATCTACTCTCCTAGTTGGATCATCAGATGATCGACGCTTAATGTGACCAAACCATCTAAGACGACTTCTGTTAAGTAAAATTTAATATTCTTTTCTTATGTAATTTAGGCAATTTAATAATTTTGCCCCTCTTAGATATATTTTTTTGCCCAATGCTTAAAAAAAAAATGGATATTTCGTTATTTTGCCCACCCTAAAAAATAATATTGGTTCCACCCCTAAATATATACCCACCTGATTCTTATATATCTACATATCTAATGCCTTAACTTAGACATTTTTTTTACATTTATATCCTTCAAATCTTTCATATCATATCAAAAATTTCATTATTTTAACTTTTAAAAAGTGAAATATGCTTTTTTTAAGTATAGGTAACATGACATATATGTAAAAAATTGAGGTTTCGGTGTTTGATATGTAAATGCATAAGATTTGATTGTTATATATGTAAATATTCCGCAATAATAATTAGATATTGCCCCTATTCCTGAAGTTATCATCTTAGTATGCCATATAACATCTCCACAGCTTCTCATCAACTGTCTCCAGCTTCTAAGGTGACATTCAGTAGAGAAACACAACAATTGGATGATGGTGGGACAAGATGCTGCTAAAATGTCATTTTGGAATTGAGAGAGAGAGAGAGAATAAGTTGGGTTGTATTGTTGGTCCAGTTTTTGAAAATTCATTTTGTATTTTTTGTTCACCAACGGCTAGCTCTGTTTGTTTTGGCATATTTTATCTATCCCTCCCAATTCTCCCTTACAATTTTTTCTTTTTTTTTTTTAGGGATGTGCTTACAGTTCACATAGTTCTTATTTATTTACATAATCAACCCTTAAAATTTTATATTTTTATTTTTATAACAATTTAGTGCCTTAATCATTATATTTCTTACTGTTTTTTTTGTGGTATTAAATATTTCATTGATATAAATATTAAAATTTAGGTAGTAGATGTGTAAGTACATAAAATTTGGTATATATGTATATAAGTAGGCTTTAACTCTATGCACCATGAGAAAATTGTGTTTTGTTTGCCTTCTCCATGAGCAAGTGTGTGTTTGATGCTTTTATCATTTCAAGAAGGATGTTGTCATTTATGTATTTGATGGATGTTGTATGGTTTATCTAAACATATGGCTGACATTATTTGTGAAATTGAAGAGGGTTTGTTTCTTAGGCCAGCCTTAGAAGTAAAAGAAGAAAAAAATGTTGGCTTCATCATCTCATGGAGGGAGATAATTAGGGTGCTTTTGGGGCAGTGGTGGATGCGGTGCAGTTTGGACCGCACTCACTATTAGGGTGTTTGAGTAAATAAAGTTTTGGATGTTTTCTTAGAAAAAGTTGTGTTTTACAAATCTAGTGGTTAGAAAATTACGATTTGACTTTTTGAAAAAAACTTATATATATATTAGCTACTACAGCTTTTTGAACAGTTTCTTCAGCAATGACTTCACAGTTGATTCTTTAAACAGTGGAATCCTAGTGGAATACTAAGCAAAACTTCTAAAAATAGTCTATTTTATTGTGAGGTTAGATTTTCTTAGAGCCACTTAGCTAAACTAGGTAAGCTTTAAGCATACTCTAGTGAGATCTCTATATTTGTATTGTTCAAGAAAAATGTATTATTTACTTTTGATTATATTCTTTGGTATTTTAGCTATGAAAAATATATTATGTTCGTTAAACCGGACATGCGGTCGACATCATAGATTGGACTACACCATCGGAAAAATGGTGTGGAGTGATCCACGCCTTTGTCCTCATGTCCGAGCGATGGATATAACCTGTTTATTCATCAATCATAATCATGCTTATTTCAGACTCAAGATTCTCTCACATAAAATATTCACATATGCACACCAATGAAAATACCAAAATAAAACTCAGGACTGCCAAAACCCTTGATAAACCTCTTCTCAATCCACATACAATACAACTCAAGTCCTATGTATTTACATATCATAACTCTTAAATTTTAAATTTTATATATGTCACTTTAAGACGGATGAAGTAGTGATAATTGAATGGTATAAATGTAAAAAGGAAAAGTTAGATTTTAGATATGTAAATTCATAGGAATTGTGTGTTATATATGTCAAATTCATCTTCAAAACAAAAGATTTTAAGCCTATGATTGAGATCCGAGTAAACCAATTAATGTAGTAAATAGTTGGAAAACATATGATCGAAAATTGGTGCTCTAACATTTCTACATGCCAATATTGTTTGTTTGTTGGATATTCTAATTAAATATTGAGGTATAATTTATTTTAAATTAAATGTAAATAAACGTTTACTTATAAATATTTTACTAAACTAATCTAAAATCAATTCAATTAGCCGTACTTGTAACATAATCTTCATTATTTCACAACGAAATATTTTACAATACTAATGCCTCAAATATATTACCCAATGACGGCACTATTTTTTCAAAGGAAATTACATACATAACCTTTGATTAAAATAAGGTAACCTCACATACACGCCACACAATTCTTATGTATTTACATATCTAACACCTTAAGTTTGATATTTACATTTATAGCACCGTGATGTTGCAAATATATGCATGAAAAGATGCATTTCACTTTTAAAAAAATAATGAAAGCGATAAACTGATAACTTTTGATGCAGTGTTAAAAATTTGAGTGGTATTCATGTAAATATGAAAGTTTAGGTGTTCGATATGTAAATGTGTCAGAATTGTGTGGTTGGTATGAAAATACCTTACAAATAACCCATAAATATTGGTCAATCCACAGCAGAATCTGCAACAATAAAACACACTTTTGGAAATGAGACTTTACATAACTCAATTTGCAAAAGTAAAACGTTATTTTACAAAAGAAACCAAAAAATAATTAAATACATTTTAAGGGGAAAGGAAAGCTGCAAACATATAATATGAATCAATAAAAAAAAAACTTAAAATTAGTCCTTCCTAAATTGGTTGCATCACTTCTAAAAGCTCAATATTCAGTTCAAATGTCGCCCCAGGCTGCATTGTAAGAGAGACCAGTGAGGTATCAGGAAATGCCAACTCTCAAATAAGCTCTATGTTGTCAGCAAGACAAACAAGGGCAATTACTACATGCATCAATCATGATATAATGATATTTACAAAACTATAAAAAATTAAAATAGAACCTTAATCCATATGGTTTTTTTGTTTTCATCAAAATCCCCATAGTTTGATTATGGCGCACATCCACACATAAATACATGAGTTCAATAGTTCAAAAGTAAAAATAAAATGAAAAAATAAGTGTTATTTAGGCTATTAACAAAACTAATACCTAAATATCAAAATTTACAATAAAACCTCAATCCACAATTTCTGCTTTTATGAAAATCTCGATGGTTTGATCGTGACATTGATAAATACATGGGCTCAGAAGTTCAAAAAAAAGAAAAAAGAAAAAAAGATATGGGTGTTAGCTTTGAAGTTTTATAAGCTTTGTAAATACACGAGTTTTGGGCGTTATATATATATATATATATGTGTGTGTTTGTGTGTGTGTGTGTGTGTGTGTGTGAACAACTGCATGGTTTATAGTGATCAGACATTTTTAATGTAAAGTTTGTGGTGATGGTCTTTTACCGGTATTTCATTCATCCCCTTCTCACCATAACCAAGTCCGGGAGGAACAATTACAGTTCTCTACAGAAATCAAGACAGAAACATCAGAAATAATACATGAAATGACGATGCGAAAATAGACAGAATAAATCAAAGTTATCGAGATCGCGGTACTATTTTTGTATGGCATGAGTTAGATAACGATGTTATATTCAAACTCATCTTGGTTAGCAGTATAATACAATTAATAAGTAGGGGCATTTATATACATACCACATGATTCTTACGTATTTACATATCTAACAACTAAACATGCATATTTACATGCATATCCCTCAAATCTCTAACAAAACATAAAAAATACCACGATAACTATCTTTTTAGAAGTTAAACATATCTTTTCATGCATAAGTTTATAATAACAAAATATTATAATTGTAAATATCAAACTTTGGGTATTAGATATGTAAATACATAAGAATTGTGTTAAATGTAAGTAAATATTCATAATATATAATATTATTATTTGTGACCTTTTTTATTTGTTAAACACCAATTACGTCAAACAAAATGAAAAAAATTGAGGGTTGATGTTAACTTGTCAAAATTGATGAAATTATTTCAACTCAAAATTTTGTTAGCCTAAGAACATTTCTTAGAAGTCACAAACTTAACGTAATCGGATGGTGGTGAGAAGTGCATGAGAGGATATTAGAACACTAACCTCATATGTCATACTACAATTTAATCTAGTTGCGGTGAAAATTAAGGGTTCATTAGGTCTAAATCTAAAAGTAGATAAAAATTTTAATGGGAGAAAAATGATGAGAAGAAGAGAAATATTTACTTGCTTACAAAAAATTGATTGTAGCGAGCAATACATATATATAACTTGTAATGATTCATAAGATAGAAATGATACTAACGAAGGAAAAAGTAGATAACAAAAATATCTAAGAGATGAGATTTCTAGAGATCTTGGTCACATTAGATGCATTATAACATTAAGATAATGGGTTCATAATTAAACAAGATCAATTTAAATGTATTAGAATTGAAGATAACATAAATGCTACTTAGAAACCTTATTAAATAAGAATTGTAAGAAAGAAATAATTTTGGCAGCAAATCATAATGAACAAAATAAATGAAGTATATTATAGATCGACTAAAAAAATATAGCTAACTTTAAAGAAGATTAAAAAATTGAGGCTAGGTCAATGTGAGACATGTAAGGAGATTTAGAAAATTATGAGGGATATTGCAGTGATTTGATTAACAAATATTTTTGATAGAATTTTGATAATTGAAGTTATGAAAAAAGATTATAAAAGAAGCATTTGATACTGAGATTTAACAACATCATACTGATAATTAAAGAGAGAAAGATCTCAGTAGCTTCTTTTGTATCATCATATCTTTTGTAAATCTATCAAACCAAGCTCTTGGGGATTCATTCAATCCATATTAGAGCTTTTTTTAATTTGCACATCTTGTTCTTTGTGAAAACATTTTCAAATTCTAGTGATGGATTTGTATAGATCTCTTCTTCGATTTCTAAATGTACGAAAGCAATTTTCACATTAAACTGTTGCATAAACTAGCTAAAATAAGTAGCTAGAGAAATCAAAATGCCGATTATATTCATTTTTATAATTGGAGCAAAAATTTTTGATAGTCAATTCCATAGGATTGAGTGTATCATTTAACTATTAATCTTGTCTTATATTATTCTAGACTCTTCTCTTCTATATACTTTTTATAAGAAAATTTCACTTGCATTCCGCCTTTTTTTATTTTGTTATGAAAAAAATCTCTTAAATTTGATATTTATTCAAGAAATTCAATTCTTCTCTCATAAGCTCTCTCTAATTCTCATTTTAATGCCTTAAACAAAGTTTGCGGTACTGATGGAATTAGAGTTGATATTTTGTAAGAATAAGACTTAAACGTAGGGGAATATTCTGAAATGATATATATTGGGAGATGGGGTATAATGAGTGGTGATGGATTGTTCTTTATGCTTGATGACGATTCTGAGTCTTTAGCTTGTTTGAGATTCAAAGTGAGCTGTTTTTTGTGAATAGATCCAAAGGAATACAGCTTAGGATATGTTCTATTTTGTGTTGTAGCGATGTCGAGATGAAATATAGTAGTTTCATCAAAATTACCATTAAGTTTGAGATTCTCCCCATGAAGATGATTTTAAAAAAAATATTTTTCATTAAATGTGACATTCATTGAAGTAAGATTTTTTTTTTTGTGGTAGATTGATAATATATCCTTTTCTAGGTTGAGAATACCAACTGAATACACACTTAAGAGCTCTCGGATCTAATTTTCACGTGTTGTTTTTGGATATGAACATAAGCAATACACCCAAAGACTTTTGAAGGAATATTTGAAAACTGATTTGTGGGGAAAAATTCTGCCAAATAATTTAAGGGATTTTTGAGACAATCATCTTTAAGGATATTTCTCTGATTTCTTTTCAACCACTATTTTTTGGGTGGTATCATGACATTAGACTGGGTGGATGATATCGTCTTTATGAAATAATCATGATAACGTGTAATTAAAATAATCACGGGTATTATCAATCCAGAAGATTTTAATATTTATAATAAATGTGTTTATCACCATCGTAGTAAATGTAGGATAATACTGACATCAAATTTTTGTTTGATATGATATTGGAGTGTCTCCATCAATGAAGTCGACAAATCCCATAACACTAGAAAAATTGTGTCAAAACAAAAAGTGTAGAGGATTTAAATTATTGTAGGAAAACAATTTAATGATAGTTTGCGAGTCTCACAGTTAAAATTCTTAAGGTTTAAATTCAAAGACGAAAAAAATGCATTTAAAGGTTTTAAAGGGAGCATATCATAGCCTATAATGTTCTTGGATGATGTTCATATCATCAGTAGAAATGAAAGAGCATGCTAATCTATTCTGCATCTCAAGAAAATAATACCCCACCTTTCTCACTAGTTTACACAATCAACTTTTCCTTAGTGAGGTCCTAAAATATACAATAATCAATAAAAAAAAAGTGATTTTGCAGCTATGACCTTTAGCAATTTTATGGATTGATAATAGATAGCAAGATAAAGAATATGTATGCATGGCCTGACCCAACATGATGGCAAGTTAACTTCGTGGATTTATTCAGAGAGTGAATTGTACCTCTATCCAGTCAAAGACAGATGCAGGACAAATTTATTAAATTTCTGCAAGGAAAGAAGACAATCATGTAGTATGAACTAGAGTTCACTGCACTGTCAAGGAATGCTTCACAACTAATGGCTACTATAGAACATAAGTGTTGTAGATTCCTTTCAGGATTAAGTGATTCGACCAAACAGTTGTGATGCCATTGGGGATTGATAACTATTTAGTGTTAGTAGAACGGGCTAGACGAGTAGAGATTGATTTTCAAGTTATTCAAAAACGTAAGAAGACACACAAGAGAATGAGTATTGATGGAGGAGAGCATGTGGATCAATCATAATGATTCAATGTGAAGAAGCCCAAATTCAATGGTGGCACTTCTCGTAGTATCATTTTCATTTGTGCTAAATGTGAAAAATAGCACAAAAGTGGATGTTTGATGGGCTCATTCATGTTGTTGGTGTCATCAACTTAGACACATAGCTAGATATTGCCCTTCACTTGGCCATAGAATATCAAACGAATAAAAATCAATTGGAGCTCCTTCACAGAAGACTGCAGTTGGGAAGAGAATGATAGAGTCTATAGCTTCAGCTCCTAATCAAGGTCAATCAGGATAGTCAGTTAGACCTCAAGTTTATTCCCTTACCAGTAAAGAGCCAAAAGATCATGTTGGTGATGTTGATGCTGCTAAGAATTGATGAGTGTTATGTTTTACCACATGTTATAGGAGTGTCATTCTAGTGTATATCTTTCCAGATGATGTGTTGTTGTTGTTAAGTTACCTTACTTTAATTGTGATGTTATCTTGTTTCAATTGACGGGGAATGTTAGTTTGGTAATCTAATATCAGACTTCTATTTTATTGTATTCACTTTTTATCTTAATGAATGAGATATAAACTTCTCAATGAAAATTTATGGATAATTCATGTGTTTCTTGCAATGATTTGAGGCTTGGGGTAGATTAGCAAATTTCGAAGGCAATTTTTATGAGGTGGTTGTACTAATCAATTCAAAAAGTTAAAAATTTAATAAATAATAATAATAATAATAAATAAATAAATACATATATATAATAATAGAGTAAAGTGCCAAAATAGTCCCATCTATTTACATTGGGCCGTTTTAGTCTCAGACTTTATAGAAGTGCCAAAATAATCCCTAGACTCTTTAAATTATGGTTGAAATAGTCCTCATGAAGGACTATTAGAGCTCAATTTAGAATAGTCGATAAAGTCTGGGAGTAAAATGACCCAATGTAAATGGTCGATGACACTTTGCTCAATAATAATAATTGAATAAGCACATCTCTTCAGCTTATATTTTAGGGGTCGAACAATGTAACCTTTCATTTCGAACAGAACAAGAGGAGAAGGGAGAAAGACAGAAATGTGAGAAGAGAAGAAGAAAAAAAGAGAGAAGTCAGAAGGGCAACTTAAGGCTTTAACCAAGGAGGAGTTGTGTCGTGAGATAAAAGAAGGAAGAAGAATGCTCGCCAATGAGGGGGGAAGCCAATTGACACATAAGAAGGTAGAAAGATCGACAACGCATGCAACCTTGTGCTTCTCCTTGCCAGAGAGTGCGTAGGAAGAAGGCGACGATAAGGAAAGGGTCGAACTTGTTGCTTAGATGATCCCGCACAAGGAGATAAAGAGAAAAAGAGTCAAGATTTCTCACTCACAAGCGGCTTGGCTGTGTTAAATGTTACCTGCGGTCAAAGGAGTAAGCATCGAGGGACTGTGTTGGATAAATCGAGCCAAACTGAAGGAGGAGGCGATATCAAGTGTGAGCAAGAGAGGAAGAAGCTCTCGCGCCCTAGTGTGCGAGGAGGAAGAACTCAAGCCTTAGCAGCGGAAGATAAGACTTGTGTGTTCGGGTAGGAGCTGGACCTCACATGCAAAACAAGAGGAGGAAGAAGAGGTCTGACATGCATGTAAGGGCTTTTGGTCTAGATATTAAAGGTGAATTTTAATTTTGCTTAATAAAGTTACCCAATAATATCTACACACACAGATATATATATATATATTATATATACATATTTTAAATGTTAAATTTAAGTGCATTTGAAATCAAGATTGACGCTATTAAGTATCAAATTTAGAGGAAACTAGAGATCAATATTTGCGAAAATAATTAAGATAAGTAAGCTAAATGTTAGGGTTTATTTATTTTAATTAGTGAATTTATATACTCAAATTTATGTATTAAATTATTAAAAATATATTTAATTGAACAAGATTTAAGCTGTAGAAGTTTAGTTTGGAGTAAAAAGAAGAAAGTTGTAACATTAAAAGTGAGTACTCCTGCTCTTATGTTATAGTAATAATTTGTTTCTTCTTGACCAAATATATTTATTGTTATTGTTACTAGTTATATTTATCTCACAGCATATTCACGATTTATGTTCTCATTGAATTTTTATTCAAATTGTAGGAATGAGATGCATACTCAACATTATTTAAAATATCATAGATATTAAATCTTAATACTAGTATATTACTGGTATGCAAATGAGAATTAAATAATCTTGATTAGATGGTGGTTTTCATAATATGTTTGTATGTGCATCTTTGGCTATGATAGAGTTCGCCCCTTTAAAGTATTAGCGAGGGGAATGATAAATTATATGTGCATGTAAATGAAAAATGTTTATGACATTAATGTGCCTTAATTGATATAATTTTAAAAGACGCTCTTATGACAACTGATATATACATGCTATTAATATGACAAAATGCATTGAATCTTATAAATTATTGTGAAAAATCATATCTAAAAAAGTAAATTGTCTACTGCTTTCATATAGATTTATAGTGCATATGACTAGCATGTACATCGTTTTTTTATTATTATTGTAGTTTAGAATTATGTGTATTCATTAGCTTTCTATAGCTTACAATTGTTTTAAACTATCTGTCAGGACCTGAACTGAGGTTTAGAATTAACTAAGACGAGAACTGACAAACGGTGAAAATTAAATTTTATATATTCATTCTCTATAAAAAACATTAATCAATTTAAATTAAAGTAATATATTAAAATTACCTCATTACTGATTGTCCACGTCTTCTATAAATATTTTCTCTTCTATCGCTCATCTTTTAAATTTAGTGAATGATTATATTAGATGAAACATAGAGCTACTATTGAATATGACATAATTTAAATAAGGGGCATTTACATACATACGACCCAATTCAAATTCCTATGCATTTACATATCTAACACCTAAACTTTACTTTTTACATTTATACCACCTAAATATTTCATATCACATTAAAAATACCACCACCTTGACTTGTAAAAAGTGAAATAGACATTTGCATGTGTATATATGATGGCATATATATCCGTAAAAATTGAAGTATAGATGTTAGATATGTAAATACATAGTAATTCAGTGGTATGTATGTAAATCTTCCTTTGAACTAAAATAAATGAGTTGGGCATGTACAAATAATAATAGAAACTGTGTCACTTAATTAACTAGATAAAATTAATATTGAAGGATTAGAAAAGTGAAGGGATGAACTATAATAATTTGGATTCTCAACAATCCA
This sequence comes from Phalaenopsis equestris, assembly GCF_001263595.1. NCBI lineage: Eukaryota > Viridiplantae > Streptophyta > Magnoliopsida > Asparagales > Orchidaceae > Phalaenopsis > Phalaenopsis equestris. The sequence continues at coordinate 33,800 of NW_018164781.1, read as the reverse complement.
TATATTATCTGTTCTAATTTAATTGCCTCGTGATTTTGTCCTCTTAATATCTTTTATTGAGAGGTTGTCCGTCCCAACAATGCCCCATCATAAGAATACATAACTATGCTGTTTTTAATGACACTCCACATGTCACACTTAAAGGAGCCCTGATGTTTGAGAATCTGATTTCAACTTTATATGGGGGATTCTACAAAAACAAAGTTGTGATGATAAAACAGTTATAAATAATATGGTTAATATCTTATATCTTAATCAATATTCAACATGAATGAATGAAGATTTCAGACTTAGTCCAAATACTTGGGATGGGGCTAAAAAATAATGACAATGGCAGAAAACAATGGTAAAAAAGATATTTTTTTATTATCATTATTTTAGCCACTAAATAGTTTAGCATCTCAATAGTGAAAAATTTAATCGACATTTAGATGTTATCAATATAAAAGTTAAATAACATTTACCTCATTTTAATACACAAATATCACCCAATCTAATCGACAAAACTTGTTAATAATATGATATTTTGTAGCAGATGACATTGAATCAATAAATCCCTTATAATAACTTTAAGACCACAACAATCCTACAAATTAGCAAACATACAAAACACAAAGGCTCCCACAAACTGAAAAATTTGGGAAAAATAGATTCATAATGTCTAACCCCTAGCTTTGCATGACTTTTTTCACACATTGACATAGGATTATGATATCATAGATAATATATAAAAAATAACATTGAAGAAAATTGATATAAACATACCTTTCCCCCAACTCTCATCCCTTTAGTTATTGTATACATAGCCGGTGGAGGTTTCGGTGCAGCCTGAGTTGAATAGAGCCCATTGGCATTATCAATAAATTCACGCTTTCTTTCTTTTCCTGGCGGAGAACCAACCTTAAACTCGTAAGGCTAGTCAAAGAAAGTATTGATTAATAGTCTAAAATTTAAGGTAGAGAGGAAAAGAAAATGACGTTTCTAATAGCAGAAAAAAAGTAGGCAGAAAATTAAATATCAGAATCAGTGCACAAATTTTGGTTGGCATTCAATTGCAATTCCCAACCTTTTTATTTAGGAAAGAACATTTTGTATTTACCAATTAGTGAGTTACAATTACTTGCATTCCTCTTGAATAATAGTCAAGGTTTCACATAACCAGAGATGTAACATTTAAATTTTAAAAATATTACATTATTACATATTCAGGCTCCATTTGAGCAGGTCATTGTCATTAAAAGCTATTGCCAAATTATTTAAAAAAATTTATTTTTAATTCCGTTAATCAGCATCATAAAATGTTTCCCTTCTAACATAATAATTTGTTTAACAACTACCACAACTTAATGAATTTGGTTATAAAAAACTATTTCATCACAGTAATTTTGAAGAAGCAACAAGAAATCTGCAGCCAAACACAATCATAAATATTGTGTGAAAAGCAAAATTGTAAGAAATTTGACCACAGACAAACTCTTAATAGAGCATTCCAAATTAAAATTTGATTATGAATAGTCTTTCCGAAGAGTAGGAGGCAGATTTTTGAAGCCCGTACCCAACAAATGTAGGATATGACGAGGGATTATCATACATAGCCTTATCATTTATTAAAAAAAATTGTTTCCATAATTTGAACTTAGAATCTCTTTAATGCAATCTTTTTAATGCATAAAAGACAACTTACTACTACCCCGTTCCTGCCTTATACTCGAGAAATATTAACACCGAATATTGACTCTTGTCTTAAGAATGCTTCAAGCATTTGAAGAAATCTAGCATCAGAATAAGCTTCTTTGAGCAAGATTGCAAATGGTCCCAAAATTTTGGAAAAAGAGTCAAGTACAAACATAAATATCAAGAAAAGTAACAAAATTACAATAAAACACTATTCCTAAAAATATATCAAGGAATACTTAAAATAAATGAAGGCCCGCGTGTTTTCCTAGAGCCATATTTCTTGGCACTTCAAGAAATAACTTTCGATAATAATATTGCACAGAGATTCAAAATTAAACCCTTCCATTTTTATATGACCACTCCGTATTTTCCGACAAGTTTCCTGATAATCAAAATATGGACGGTTAGCTTCAAATATTTGGTAACATTTCAGTTCTGATAAGATCTTACATGTCGTGGACTGAGTATTATGGAGTAATTACTTGTCATATAAAAATAAGCAGAAAAAAAGTAATGTCCATATAGTCGATAAGCCAATCCAAATAAGTTTTGCAAACCTGTGCGATAATACGGTTTCCAGCTAGAAGTTTAGATTCTCGACTGGACACAACTGTGATGCCACGGTAGACACAGTCAAAATGCACCTGTAATGAATACAAAATTCATCCGGATCTAGCAAACGTCCTAGAAAAATATAAACAAAGCGCGGTAAGAGAAGCTTAAGTTCTTCGTTTTAAATTGACCTTGACCAAAGCACCCCTCTCAACAATTGGACCCTTCCCTTCAACAAGATCGTAGTACTTCAGTCCTTCAGCTGCTTTAGATTAGGATCAGAAAACTGAAGAATAGAAATTCATTATAATGCAGAAAGAATGGATGCGTAATCTCAGAAACCTGAACATGAATAGCAATTTAGATTACCTTCCTATAATCATTGAACTTCACAATCACCTGCCTAAATTATTAAAATAGGCAACTTGCAAAACTAATTTTATTTAACTATGAAATAAGAAGAGTACTAGAGATTGTTAAACAAAATAAACCATAATTAGTCCCATTGTTCAAAGATGAAAAAAATGAAAAAAAAAAATGATAGTCATATTGTAGAAAAAGAAATACCTAGGAAAGCTTGGAGTGTTACTCTTTCGAGAGGTATTTATATACCATAATATATAGAAAGAATAAAGAAAGAAATAAATAATTACCAAAATAAAAATAAAAATCATCTTTAGTCATCTATCATTTGATTATTTAGAGATTGTCAATTGATGTCAATGGAGCAATCCATAGGCTCTTGCTTTTCTTTTATCTATGACTTCGTGCGAGAGGTATTTCCTTATTAACAATGAATCTCTGGCCTTTAATTTTCCTTATCTAGCCCTTTTTTATCTGACAGCCCTTCAATGCTCTCCCTTAGATTGGATAGTAGAGATCTATCATTCCAAATTTGCTTATATTTTTTCTTCATTGCAAGGTCACTTTGGTAAATACGTCAGTAAGCTGTTTTCCTCTTGGAAGATATGGAGTGCAAATCAATTTACTTTCTTTTTTTTTTTCTTTTATAAAATGCCTATTTACTTCAATATAAGTGATGCCATCATGTTGTATAGAATTGTAAGCAATGTTAATGGCAGATTTATTGTCACGATATATCGTTATAAGTTTTTCCCAGTTGACTTTCAAATCATCGAGTATAATCTTGATCCATAGAAGCTCGAAGATTCCTTGGCCAATTGCCTTTAATTTAGAGTCAACACTAGATCTTGATACAAAAAGTTAATTTTATAAGCACCGAACATTTCTCCAAAATTTTTTCTCCTTTTCTTCTTTGTTTGTCGCTTCACCGACTTCCCGATTTGGATTACCTGAATCTTTCCTTTTCTAAGAGCAGGTTCGACTGCCTCCTCCTGATCTCCCCTTCCTCTAGCTCTCTCTGTTCCCCCAAATTTATAAGTTGTAATAGGGTGCAAAATTTTCTATTTGTTAAAATCAACTTATAATTGCCCCCATAAACAAATAATCAACCCAAGTCAATAAAACCTTCTTGAGCAACAAAATTTATAGCTATTTATAAGAATTTTTCAGTCTTCTTGGGTAGACTATAATAAATCTAGGCCCATGGCAAGCCAAGATGATGAAACCATAGAACCTTGATACAATTCATCATAATGCTCCCACCAATAAGTTGCCTCATTTTAAAATCAAATTTTTGTTACTATAAGCACATTTGGTTATCACCAACCTTAATCAAAAGTTCACTATATGAGCAGAAGTCGTATGTAATATAGGGTTGCACCTATTAGAAACTTGAAAGTTGGGATTAGGTATAAGTATTTGTAGCCCACGATAGTAGTTTTTAAGAACATGCCCAACATTGTAATGATATGAATACCATGTTATTTTTGACTTGCATCTTTAGGCTTCTTGTTGGGTGGAAACTGTAAGATCACTCTTCACAAGTCGAAGATCTTTACAATATATATATATATATATATATTTCTAAGGTCCCTTCCTCTTTTGTTCTCGTAAACAGGTCCTTGTGTTGGTAGTGCTAAATTAGTCGGGTGCTTTTTGCCCTTCACTTTTAAAACAAATATCATGCTTTTCCCCACCTTCGTTAGAGGACTTTGGAGGACTCACGAAATGGGATCTACTCAGCAAACCTTCTCATCTAGACCTAGGAAGAGTAAAACACACTTTAGTGTCCTACAAACTTGCTACTTTACTCATAAGGGTTTGAATCATTCTAATACTAAATTGCTTCAAATAAACTGCAACGAGAATGCAAGTTAAGATTCATTCACCACACAATGTAACTAGACAAAGGCTCAAACGGATGTTATTGGCTAACCACAAATTGTTCAGGCATGACTTATTGTTGACTAGTGTATGAACGAACAAATCCTCTAGCTTGGCAAGGTCTATAATTAATCATCCAATAAGATAACATAACACTCAAATGATACCCACAGCAAGATTATAATGAACAATCTTGGAAAAGGGCATTGCTCTCCCTGATTTTGCAACAAGTGGCTCGATACCAAACCAAATCTTGCTTGAGTTTCCCTAGACCATCAAATTGGTTAAGTCTAGGGGGAATGAAACCCAATAGATATTGACTACTCGAGTCCTAAATCTACATAGGCAACAACACAGCTAATTGAATGTCTCAGGGTACAAAACGAGACTGATGAAGAAGCAGGAATTAAACCCTAAATACATCAATTCAGCCAATAAAAAAGCTGAACCAAAAACCAAGATAAATAAACTTACAGGTTGCATTGTCGAGGGGAATGGCATCCTTGACCCTCCTCTCTCGTGCGTGCGAGGCCGGGGAGAACGCTGCCGAGTTAATTGGGGCTGTGCAGATCAGCAGAGCCATTCTTCTGGATATAGGCTCCTTGAGAAAAGGAGACGCCGAGGTTTTTGATGTAAGATGAGGAGGGCGATGAACGTTGTCTGGGAGAGCCATTCTGTGCAATGCGCGAGCAGAAGACATTGAGCGAGCTCACAAATTACAGTGTGAAGATTTCAGAGAAGTTGAGATGGGAGGGGCGTTTAACGGCGTATTTATATATCCCAAAAAATATCAAATTATTTCAAAAATAAAACAATTTTGTTAAAATAAATTGTTTCTTTATTTTTGATCATTTTAGTTTTTGTTTTGTAATTTATTTTGTTTTTAGTTGGTTGCTTTTTATTGTTATTCTTTTCCTTTGATGCAATAGTTTTTTGACTTTTTAGTGTTCAACATTTAAAATACAATAATTGAATGTTAATTTTATTGTTCTTTTGCAGGTTTTATTGTGCTTTGTTTCTTTGTTAGTTGATGCTTATTTCTTTTCTTTTTTATAGTGCTAGTTGGTTGTTTTGTGTTCCTTCGAGTGGTGCTTTTTTGAGTTCTTCTATTTATATTTGTTGCTAGATTGTTCTCTTTCTCTCTGTGGCTATTCTAGAGATTGATGGGTTTTTTTTGTTGTTGTTGTTGGAATTGGTTTTGGATTTTGTTATTATGTTTCAGTTGCTACTTGTTGAAAGTGCTTTGTTTTTATCTATTTCAGTGGGGTGTCAATTTGCTGATTGGAGCTTTGGTTGTTTCGGTTGGTTTTTTTTGTAAGCTTGCATTTCATTTGATCTTTAATGATTATTTTGATTGGTTATGAGTACTGATGAATTCCAGTCGTTATTAAAATTTAACCAGATTCTGAATATATTTATATCTATTCTAAAGTTTGGATGTAATTTTAATATTTTTGTAGGCAAGTTATGAGCTCAAGTTAGCTATTCTCTTACTCTTTTTTTTGGTAGTTTTACATCGTCGGTTTGATTATTCCACTAGTTTTTTATGGTATTTTTTTTAATGTCTTTTCATTCATTTTTATACTTCTTGAGTTTTGTTAGTTCATGTCTATGATTTTTTAGCTTCTCTCTTGTTTATTTAGCAGACTTGAGGATTTACAGGTTTTGATATTGATGTTGTTGGTGATTGTGCTGTTGCTAGTGTCTGTATTGTTGTTGTTGAAGTTGTTAGTGATGTTGATGTTGGCGGAGTAGACTCAGTATTTGGATTTTGATGCATTGTTGGTGATGTTGTAATTTGTTTGATTGTAGTATTTATTTTCTTTTTGCGTAAGTTTAAGAAAGAAATTATAATATATAAGTAATTATATATATATATATATATATTAGCACACAATTGTTGTATATTTACATATCTTACTCTTAAACTTTCATATTTACATACATAACTTTTTTATGTCCTAAATCTATGCATATTATAATGAATTATGCTTTAAAAAGTGATACTAATGTAATTTGTTGGAAAGAGGTTCTACGAGATTTTGAATAAGGTTCACGTAAGAATTGAGAAGTCAATTCTTTGGTTGAATAACTAGTTCTATACTTCTATTTGATCATCATTAATATGATAGTTGGAATAACTACAACATACTCCATTTAACACAAGTAATATATCAAAATGTTCATCACTTCAAGATTGTTCAATTAGAGTGTTTGATCGCCTCCATTTAATATCTAATCATCATTATGTCTGATTATCATTCTTTTAATATTCGATCATTATTTGCTTAATTTAATCACTCTTCTTTCACATGACCTTGCATTCTTTTCTTGAGGTCAGTTTTTGTACCTTTGCCTTGTTCTGAATGTTGTGAAATCTATACCAACCAGTTGTGGTATATAACAAATAAAACAGGAAAATGATCGACGAAGCGAAAAATAGAATGAGAAAATTCACACCACAAAACAGTAAGACACAGCGGAACACACAGATTTACGTGGTTCGGCAAATTGCCTACGTCCACGGAGCTGCAGAGGATTTTACTACTTGAGGAATTTGCACCAGTCGATCACCTCGACTTACAAGAGGAGTCTCTCTCTTCGTTGTTCTCTCTTCTTCTCTCTCTTCACCGAGATACGCCGAAGAAACTGTATACCGAGATACACCGAAGAAGAAACACGTACAAAAGAAATAAACTTAATTTCTCTTCTGTCACAAGCCACCACGAAAAGGCCTAGGGAGAACAATCTTCCTTCTTCTTCCTTCTTCTTCCTTCTGCCGCAAGGAACTGCTCCTCGTTGCACTTCTCTTCCACTGTCCCGTGGAAACCTTCCTCTATCCCGAGGAAATCGAAAAATAACTCAAATTGTGACTTCTAAACCCAATGAGAGCCATCCGAAGCTTTTACACGAAGAGGAGGGAGCGAAGGGATGCTTCGCTTCGCGACAGAGGAAGGCGGGAGCGATTCACGTAACCATAAGGTCGCAACCGCGACCTTTCGCAAAAGGGAGCAAGAGCGGGGTTGACTTAAATAGTCCCGATGTAGAATTATTAGAGCTCAATTTTAAAATAATCGAGGATTATTTTGGTCATTTTATAAAGTTTAGGACTAAACAGTCAAATTTAAATAGTTGGGAGCAATATTGACACTTTGATCTTGTTTGAACCAAGAGCCAAATACGTATCAATTTCAAACAGATGAAAATAAACAAAGAATAAAGGTGAAGAAGTCACCAAAATTATTCAAGTTCTTTACTAACTAATTAGTATATCAAAATAAAACTAATAATATATAATTTAATAACATATGACAATTTTGTGTTGAACTACATATTATTGGTTAGGAATATCAACATAAAGATGTAATCAACTCCGATGTATAGGCGACCCACAACTATTATTTAATATAAAAAATAGAGATAATTGTTATATATTATTAAAATCATCCAAAGTTTTATGTTTGTATAATTATTAAATGTTTTTATAAATACATATCAAATAGAATAACTATCAAATATCTGTCTTTTTTGCTGGTGTTGTCATCAAATGGGCGCGTAGTCAATGGAAGAAAAACTTGCAAGTTAAGGTTTTATTATGAATTTTGACATTTAATAGGAAGTTTAATGAACATAGATCGAGTGATTATTTCAATATAAATATATATTGTTATAGTGTTGAATTTTTTTGAGATGTGGGGTCTTATAATATTTGTTAGTGTATACAAGTTGGTAAAGACCATTTATCATAGAGAGAAAATTATGGAGAGAGAGAGAGAGATATGTGAGTTCTTAGAGTAATCCTCAAAGAAAGTTTTGGGTAATTATCTCTGGTGTTTCAAAAAAGTCTGGTTTGTCTGAGGTTCCCTGAGCAACAAGATGAGAGAGAGAGAGAGAGAGAGAGAGAGAAAGGGGCACTGATTCTCCATGGGAAAAAGACCTACTTTGATCTCTATTTCGCTTCCCTTTTATACTTTTTACTGTATGATACACTTCTCCAGTGTTTTGATGAAAAGACTGTGATGTGGGTGTCAAGCAATGATGGTGTGATGTCTATCTTTCGTTTTTGGGTGAAAAGACCAAGTTCAAAAAAGTTGGGCGAAACTTTTAATAATGGATTGACAAAGTCTTTACTAGTCATGCTGATCTTCTCTGATAGTTGCCCTTGCTCAAGAATATTGGACAGTCCTTTCGAGAGGAGTAAATACAGCTTCAGCAAAAAAGTTCGATTAAGCTACTTCAATAGGTGGGCTCAATCCAGAGAAATAAATAAAATAATATTATATACCCATATTTGTGTGTGTAGAGGCCCAAAAATCCAAAAATGACAACATAAATTCGAACATAGCTTTCTCTCTAAAGTAATTAAAAACAAATAAACTCACAATAAATTACCTCTTGAAACTCCGCATGCTTTGACTTAATCAGCTATCTAAACAACAAAAATATATTTTCCCAAAGTTCTTGCATGAGAGATTTTAATATTTTTTTTTGAAAAATTTATATACATACCACACCATTTTTATGTGTTCACATATCTAAAGCCTAAGGAAGATTAGGGTTTCCAGAAAGCTTTATTTGGGTCGGGAGGAGTTGGCGTTAAACTGTCGGGCTTTATTTTGAGGTATGGATGAGTGGTTCAAACTAATTTTGGGGGGAATCGAGATTAACCATTAGTTTTTTATGGTTCTTTTAATCTCTATTGTTATGGTAATTCTTATCCGTGTCATTATGATTGATCGAGGTAGTTGTCCATATGTAGATGTTCAATAATTCAATAATTTTGACTTTATATGCATAAGTAGTTGTCCATACAAAGCTTCACACCTTATGATTGTCATAATAGTAGTAGTAATTTTTTGTGTTCCTTCATAAATGTCCCATATAAATCCTATGCTCTACATTTATAAAGGTTGAACGGGTCAGAAAATACTACCCAAACTCAACACTAATATTAAAGTTTAACCTAACCTGAATGTGATTGGACAAGTGGTGTATGTATTGCCTTTAATATTATTTTTCATTACATTTTTATTTGGTTAGCTACTAAACTCGATGTAGGTTGTTTGTTTCTGACTCTATTGATATCAAATATAAATATGTGGCATATGATTTTCCCACTTCAAATGTGCATCATATGCACATAGTGATACTTGAATTATCATGGACGTTAGTGTGCACAAATAGTTATAACTTGAATACTATTAGTGGCTTTAATATTTTTTGACACACTATTCAAAATGGCTTTTTTACGTATGAATTCTTTGAAATTCATAGAAACATGACTCAACTAATAAAGTCTTAGCATCTTCAATTTGATAAGAGAAGAACCCTATCACTCATATCATCAAGAAATATGTTATTATTATCATTGCTTTTAGAATTTGAATGGAAACACTCAAATACATGACAAGGGTTGTAAACAAGCTAAGCTTGAGCGAGCTCGCTTGGCTCATGTTCAACTCATTCAAAATTGGCTCATATTTGAGATTGATTTGTTTTCAAAATTGCTTGTGATCAATGTGTTAGTGTTCGATTTTATTTTCATATTCTTGTTCGTGTTCAACTCAGTTCCAAATTGGCTTGTCTAAATTAATTAAAAAAAAAATTACATGTATGTGTTGGATTCAAACATGCACTACGTCTATGTAGTATAAGATGCAGAACTACATGACCAAATGAGTTGTTATGATCAAAACGTGTGTGTGTATATATATATATATATATATATATATATATATATATATATATAAGCTTGGCCAAACATCATTTGATGAGTCTCCGGACCAACTTCATGTGCCTAAGAATTTCATTTCGCATAGGCGGGACGTAGCCAGTGACCCCAGGGGTCTTATAAACTCTACCTACCAAAGAGTCACGATATGCGGCACAATTATGATTTAAACATATATATATAGAATCCTAGAGGTAAAATGAATCGACTATGATTGAACAAAGGGTTGTTCAAACTATGCTCAATTATGATTAAAGATTAAAAATTTGTTCTTGTTCAAATCGTTTAGTTAACAAAAATTTCAAGCACGAGATACTTATCGAGCTGAACACGAGCTATTTGCAAGCAATAATTTTTTTTGACGCCCTATTCATTACTATCATATTGACTCCCTTTACAAATGCTAAACATTATATTTGTCATATTGTATTATAATCACTACTAGCTTTGCTTCTTTTATTAAAATTCATGGCTTTTTTACATCACATCATCATCACATGTGATAAACTCATAATTTTCAGACAATGTTCCATAGACATAATAATATAACTCAAAAAATGTATTTTTAGACATGAATTGATTTAGTATTCAACTCAAAGCATAAAAAAGTTTACTGCATATAATAAAATTGGGGGCACTATAGTGAGAGATTGTCTTAATTTTGTAAGAAAATTCATCACACATATACAAAGAAAAGGTTTCGCAGGAATCACAAAAAATTTATGTGAAAAATCTGATAAGAGAAAAAATCACAGGATTTGGCCGTGTTAAAATGATTTAACATAGGTATAATAAGTTTCAAATGATGTCATTCCTCATAATTGGGAGCGTATTGGTATAACATAATGGATGTGAACCATGTTGAATGGATTACATGATAGAAGTTATAGAATCCTAGAGGTATTAGAATTATCTTCAAGAGTCATATTATAAATTTTGATGATTGCTCTCTAATGAGGATAGGAGTTTATGGATCAATCTATGTAGTATAATCTTGTTTAGGTTTATCTGACTAAGTGCTTCAATATTATTGTTAAAGGTAGGCAACAAAGTTGGTGGATGTTGATATTGTTTTTGATGTGCTGCATGGATCCATATTTATATTGACCTAGTGGGTGATGGCATACGTCAACAATATGTATTGATGCTATAGCCAATAACAAATGATAAATGAAAACGGATGTCAACATGAATATCATTGACAAACTTTGGTATTGTAAGCATTGGTAGATTATGAAATCAATATGTGTTAGTGGCCAAAAGATTATTGTTGGTTAATGATGGTTAGGAGGTTGTAATTGTTTGTGTGTAATTTGATGACTATGGTCAATTGATTGTAAATGAGTGATGAATATGTGATGATTGTAGACAAGCAAAGATGGTCGGAAGACCGTAGTTTAGTGATGATGGTTGGGTGATTATAATCAAGTGATCGTAATAGTGATAGTCGCTCTATCATATTCGGACAATAGTGGTCAGGCGACCGTAGACACGCGAAGATGATCAATTTATTGTAGTTGGATATTGATAGATGGGTGAGTGTAGTATGGTGATGGAGGCCATTGTTTATAAATAGGTGAAGATAGTTTGGCGATTGTAGTAGGGCAGTCATAGAAGAGAGACAAAGATCATAAAATTGTAGTCGGTCACATGATCAAACACTTGTAGTCGAATGATAGCAATTGGGATACTGTATTTCTACAATTATGATTGAGCAACAATCCTTGGGCAATTTTAGATTGGTGAACATAGCTAGACAATCATGGTGGGGCAACCGTGGTCATGTGACTGTGGAGGTCAAGCAATAGAGATTGAGAGACGTTGGTCGGGCTACAGTAGTCTAGTTACAATAGTCAGGTAATGTTGGCTAGGTGATTGTAGTTTTGCGATTATGGTCGGGCAACCCCATTACACTATGGTGTTCAGACGATCATAGTTGTGTAATAATGAATGAAATGAAAACCATGATTAAAGGATGTTGGTCAGATAATCATTAGTGGGCAATGGAGGTATTGTGATCTTAGTAAGGCACCAGTGATTGGGTGATCTTAATCAGGTACCGGTGACTGACTGATTGTATTTAATCTTTAATAATTAGGTGATTGTAGTCTAGTATTAGTGATCGGGCAATCATAAGCGTACACCATAGGTTAGTAATTGTGGATGAGAGATTGTAGTCGAGCAAAGATGGTGATTTGACAATTATGGTCGGATGACAATGGTTCGACAATGATTGCTATCCAATGTTGGAGGTGATCTAAAGGTGGTGACTGAGTGATGATGGCCATAGAGCAATGAACAGACAACAATATTTTGCTGGCAATAATATTTTGATGGTGTAGATGAAGGCGATGATCCAAAGATTATGAACAACTAAAAGGACTTTGATAGTGCTAGTCAAATCACCATCACCCATTTATCATTATCCTTGACAACAGACAAAACTATATAAAACTCACACAATTGATGGAGTTTGATTATCATTAGAGAAAAGGTCGATCTACAAAATGTGAAGCAATCGAGACTCTGGGTGTTAAAAATTTAAGGGATAATTACATTAGCTATTTACACGATCTATGGTTCATGCGAAAATTTTGAACTGATATTTACACATGTGCAACATTCAAATAATTGAGAATTCAACAGAAATGAAAAAAATGAGTTGGGCTTTTATCATAGATTTTGTTATTTGAGTGTGAACTTGAAAAAAGGATGAAAATTAGCGTTAGAACTGCCCGAAATTTAAATGTTGTATAGATAAATATGAATATAAGAGTTTAAAGTTCGGATATGTAAATATATAAATATATATATAATTAAAATTTAAAAGCTTCGGAATCATAAGGTAAGAAAGTTATAATTAAAATATATTATAATAAAGTTTTAATGTTTTGTTTTTCATTCAAGTCCCCGGAAATGATGATGTATAATTCTTGAACTGTAAGAGAATTTTTTCTTTTTTTGTTATTCTTCGACCACTTTAAACAAATTATAATCATTTATCTTATTGAGGCAAAATTATTCTTTAGAAACATACATAAACACATGCACAGAATGAGATGAATTTGGAAAAATACTTGATTTTATTTTGATTTAAGGTCTATTGGAGAAAACACATGCACAGAATGAAATCCTCTTTACATTATAGCAGAGCTCGCCAATACTTGTGCTAATGACGAGAGGATCTTGGTGGGGGACTCGAACTCCTTCCGAATCGGAATCATCAAAAGTGATATGCTCGAGGTACAATTTCTTCTGCATTGGTTCGCCAGGTATAGTGATAGACTTGATGATCAAAATTATTACCTTGAGATTCGTGTCGGATGATGAAAATTTGTTGGTGGCATAGCAGATTTATTCGTTCGTGTTCGACTCGTTTTGACTCAAAATTATATATATAAATATATATATATATATATATATATATATAAATATATATAATTAACTACATGCTTATAAAGATTTATAATCAATTAAAATTATTAATTAATAATAAAAAAATTATTTAATTTTATTTAAATGATGTTTGAATATAAATAATAAGATTTGAATCTCGTCCCAACCCTTAATAGCTTACGACTGCATGATTAAGGTTGTGAAAACGATTGTTTGTTCACAAACAGCTCGTGTTCGACTCATTAAGCAAACGAGTTAAATACAAACACATTTTTTTTTTCAAAAAATAAACGAACTGAACACGTACAATAACTTTTTTTTCTTTAACGAATCAAACAAGAGCTGGTGTTCGTTTACACCCCTAGTTTCAAAAAGCTGACACGACAAGCTCTATTTTACGAAGAAACAATCTGACTTTTAAACATAAAATAAATACAGCTTCTTATGATTGTTGTTTATTTAAACAGCTGTAATTATGCTCTAAACAAAGCCTAAATTTTAATTGAGAAATTAATTTCTTATTACATCAATGACTTTATGTCAAGGGCCCTTATTCCATGCAGACAATGCACGCACGGAATAATCATGCTTCTTATGATTTTTGTTTATTTTGCGTGTGTTGTCCAATAAAAATTTAAAAATAAATAAATAAATAAAATGGTCCTATGTCAAATGAGAGAACAACGAAAATCACACATTCTTTAACTTATAAATTACTTTACCGTTCCTTCTTAGCAAAGTCACCTACTTCCCTACTTCTGTCCTCTGGATGAAAAAATATTATATCAAGAGTTTTTATGTAATTTTACCTCAGCACTCTTATGAAAAAATGAGCACTGTTTTGAAAAAAACAATAATAATAAAATGAAAAAACGAATCGAGAAAAATGCAAAAGAGAAGACACAGTGGAACGACACACAAATTTATGTGGTTCGACAAATTGATTACGTCCACGGAGTTGCAGAGTATTTTATTATTTCGAGGAATTACACCGTCGAACGCTTCGACTGTTTACAAGAAGGATCTCTAACTTACTAGCACAAGGATTACAAGCAGCTTTTTTTTGTTTTTTTTTCCTTGCACAAATCAGCCGAAGAGGAGTCGTCCATGGAAGCAGGTGGCAATGCATCTTCCCAGCCAACAAGCATTAAATAAAAAACCTTTCTATGCCCATTAAAGGCAAGGCCCAACTTTGGAAAATATCAAGGAGAAACGGGAGAATAATTCTTAAAAGAATTAGTGAAGTAATTAATTCAAATAACTTCCAAAAGAAAAACTGCGTACAAGAGATATTTGCGTGCATAAGATGTACGCAGCGCTGCGTACATCAGGGGTTATTCAGGGGGTACAATGGGGTTATATCTGGGTTATACCCCCTTGTAACCTCGATATAACCCAGATATAACTCCCTGTACCCCAGAATACACTCTGATGTACGCGCGTACATCTTATGCACGCAAATATTTCTCGAGCAAAAGTCTTCATACCTCTTGACCCTCTTCCTCTCCTTCACCGTCTCTCCTGCTTCTACCACTATCGGTGCCATGGCAGACTGGTTTGTTGGTCCAGTCATGGATAAGCTCATCAACGCTTGCTCTGATTACCTGCAAGATAACTATTTCAGAAGGCAGACAAACATCAGATGGCAGACAGGCATGAAGGAGGAGCCCGAAAGGCTGCGAGAGAACCACCCCAAGAACCGAGCTGTCGTCTTTGATTACACCCGAGCACAGATTACAGATCGCAACCCGGCTCTCAACAGATGGATATGGCAGCTACGAGATGCCATCGATGAGGCAGATGATGTTCTTGATGACTTTGAGTACATGAAGCTTGAAGAAGATCAACAGCAGCTGAACATGGAGGAAACAAAGGTGCGTTCTTCATTCTCTAAATTATTTTTGGAACCTGCTCGCAAGCTTCGTAGACTCTGCGAACAGGCTCTCAAAATAGATCCCAACTTGGAGAGGCTGGAGGCAGCTGTGAAGAAACTTGATAAAGTTTCAGCTGAGGTCACTACTTTCCTTCATCTCATCGAAAACGCAAAGCATGAGCAGCAGGAGCAGCAGCTTCAGTTGTACCAAGATCGTGAAACAGGATGCTTGCCTAAAAATGATCTCATCGGTCGTGGCGAGGAGAAGGATTTTGTTATGCAGTGGTTGAGGAAGCCAACAAATGAAGATCCAACTGATATTGCTAGCCCTACTTTGTACAAAAACATTTCTCTTCTATCCATAGTGGGTCATGGTGGCATGGGCAAGACAACTCTCTTACAACACATTTATGAAGATCTGAAAGAAGAATTTGAACTGAAAATGTGGGTTTGTGTTTCCAATGGCTTTGATGCAAAAAAGGTCATTGCCGATATGTTGGAATGTCTTAACAAGGAGAGGCGTCGTTTGGAGTCACTCGCTAGTGTTCAAGAGAGTCTTAAAGCTGTCGTGCAATCCAAAAGGTTCTTGCTTGTTCTGGATGACATTTGGGAGGAGGAAAATATGAGTAAATGGGAGAATGTATTCTCCCCTCTAGTTCACGGAAGTTTCGGAAGTAAAATTTTGCTGAATACCCGGATGGATTCAGTTGCATCGGCGATTGCAAATGTGATTAGAAAGAAGAAAGAAATTTTGATATTAAAGGGCTTGAAGGAAGATGTATGTTTAAAGCTACTCAACACCCATGCATTTGCTGGTGTAGAGAACCTTGCTGTTCATGCAAAATTAACAAACATTGCTAGCTTGATAGTTAAAAAACTTTTAGGATCTCCGTTGGCAGCGAAGGTAATCGGTGGTGTTCTCAATTCTAACTTGAATGAGATCTTTTGGACGAACATTTTAAATAGTACTAATGTTCTAAACGTAGAACCAGTACCGAGTTGCAATAACATCTTGGCTATCTTAAGATTGAGTTTTACATTCCTCCCACAACCTCTACAAAATTGTTTTGCATTTTGTGGCATATTCCCACAAGATCATGAGTTTGATAAAGCTGATTTAGTCCGAATGTGGATTGCATTGGGTTTCATTCAGGAGTCTTCTATTGAAGGAGAGACTTTGGAAGATATTGGAGGAAGGTATTTCGATGCTTTTGTCAGAAAATCTTTCTTTGACGAGTTTCAGGATTACCAGAGCATATACTATAAGATGCATGATTTATTACATGATTTGGCACTGTCTGTTTCTTCAGAAGAATGTTTTAGATTCGTGGGAGATAATGTTTCATCTTTTAAAATTCCTAAAAATGTTCGACACTTATTTGTTGAAACTGAAAATTCAGAACTTTTCAGAATGATCAAAGATGTTAAAAATCTACATTCACTTTTTCTTACCTATAGAACCGATGATCAAGGTTTTACTGAAATACTTACTGAATTTTTTAAGGCATCAAGAAGCATTCGTTTGTTGTTCATATGCTCTCCAAGGCAGAAAAAAATGTCTGAAACTATTGAAAACTTGAAACGTCTTCGATATTTGAATCTTGTACTAGGTCTCACTCAGATGCCAAGATCTCTAAGCAGTCTTTATCATTTGCGGTTCATAATCTATAAAGATTGGTGTAGGCAACATTGGTTTGATGATTTCTTGCCTGACGATGTGAGCAATCTTTCTAATCTGCGTCAATTGGATTTTCGTGGCTATGTGAGTGTACGTGGAATTGGGAAATTGAGGTCACTTCAAGAACTAAATGAGTTTAATATTAAGAATGAGAATGGTTATAGAATTGGGGAGTTGGAACATATGTGGAACATATGAGCGAGTTTGGAACATATGAGCGAGTTGCGCAAATTAAAAATAAATGGTCTGGAAAATGTGATCGATGCTGCAGAGTCTCTCAATGCAAAATTATGTGAAAAGAGAAAAATCACAGATTTATTCTTGAATTGGAAGTCAGACATGAGAGGTGGAAGCCTACGGAACTATGTCAATTCTGAGTTAGATGTGAATGTGCTTGAAAATCTTAAACCATACAAAAATCTAAAGAGATTGTCCATAGCTTCATACGAGGGTGCAAGAGCTGCAAAATGGATTTACAATGCCGATTTGATTTCCAATCTTGAGTACATCCGTCTGGACGAGTGTTTGGGGTGGGAAACTCTTCCACCTTTTGGGCAGCTTCCCCACCTCAAGTCGCTGTACCTTCGTAACATGCCAAAAGCAAAGCGGCTTGATTATAAATTCCATGGGAATGACAAGGTTTCTGTGTTTCCATCGTTGGAGGTGCTAAATATGGAGGGATTACAAGTATTGGAGGATTGGTTTGATGGAGCAGGAGCAGCAGCATATGACCGTTTCTTTCCTTGCTTAACTGAACTCTTCCTCACTGCCCAAACAAATCTGCAGGAGTTGCCCTATTTGCCTCCTAAGCTCAAGAAAATGAAGATACAAAACATCGGATGGAAGGCTGCTTCGATCTGCAAGCAAGAAACCAACAACTGCAAGCAAGAAACAGTTGAGGTCCTTTCGTGTCCAAACATCACATCTCTTCTTCTGGCTAAAGTAGGACTATTGAGAATTGAAGGTTGCCCCAATCTGATTTCTCTGGGTGGACTGCAACAAATGGAGAGTGGCATTGAGAAATTCCAGCTTATTGTCAGTGAAGTTGTTATAGATGACCCATCCTTGTTGCCAACGGAAACTATCGCCTCCTTGGAAATGCTCATAATTTGTAATAATTATGTGCTGCGGTCTCTCCCTTCCTCCTTGGAACGTCTCTCTTCACTAAAGATTCTACATGTCGAAAATGTTCCGCTGCTCCAGCAGCTTCTACACATCGCCGCCCCCCTGAAGTCCGCCATCTCATCCCTCAATCGTCTACATTTATATAGAATTCCACTCCTCAAATCATTGCCAGACCTCCCTTCCTCCTTGAAGTCACTGTTTCTACATGACCTTGATAACCTACAGTGCCTGCCATTTTCTTTGTCGGCCATCTCGTCCCTCAACCGTCTATCTTTACAAAGCATTCCACTCCTTAAATCATTGCCAGACCTCCCTTCCTCCTTGGAATTTCTGACTATAGAAAGTCTTGATAACCTAGAGTGCCTGCCAACCTCTTTGTCGGCCATCTCATCCCTCAAGCAGCTAATTTTACATAGCATTCCACTCCTCAAATCATTGCCAGACCTCCCTTCCTCCTTGGAATTTCTGACTATAGAAAGTTTTGATAACCTAGAGTGCCTGCCATCTTCTTTGTACGCCATCTCATCCCTTAAGGAACTACGGTTAGCATTCATTCCACTCCTCAAATCATTGCCAGACCTCCCTTCCTCCTTGAAAGATCTGAATATAAATATTCTTAGTAACCTAGAGTGCCTGCCATCTTCTTTGTCGGCCATCTCATCCCTCAACCAACTAGATTTATATAGCATTCCACTCCTCAAATCATTGCCAGACCTCCCTTCCTCCTTGTATTCAATAACAGTACAAAATTGTCATCCAGAGTTTAGGGAGCGTTATACAAAATTTTCAGGCTCTGATTGGCACAAGATCGCACGCATTCCTCGTGTCCGTATTGATTAATTGGCGTCGTTCCAAATCAATCTCTTCCCATCAAAATGTGAATATGTGAGGTGAGGACTTGTTTTTTACCTGTATTCATGTCATCCTATGCTATCCACAAACTTATCATCCTATGACTGATTTTGATGAACAATTATTTGGTCTTAGAAATTTCGAATTTTGTACTTCAATACCACAAGTGTGATTTAGCGTTTTATTTAATTACTTCGCACATTTTATTTTATTTTGTTTGATCTCCCTAACTTTATCAGGCTTAGGATTAATTACAATTTAAATCACACAGCGGGATAACATGATCGTACAAATTCAAGCAAACTGGAACAAAAAATAAACATAAAACACAATTAATCAACTAGAAAAACATAAAAGGATATTACGAGGAAAAACCTTAGAATATGAAAAAAATCACGGTCACAGTGTCACACTACCAGAAATTTCACTATGAAATTCAGAAAGTTTTTACAGAGAACACATGTCAGTTTTCTATCTACACATAAGGAAACTTGCAAGTCACGCTCTATACACTTCTTCCACCAATCCAACGCAAGAATGATGCCGAATTACATAAATCCATCTCTTCGACCTTTCTCACCTTCATCGTATGTTTGTCGAAGAAGTTCAGAAGAAATTCTAAAATCTACACATACGCCGCCCAAAATCAGCACTTAAAACTGAATATCCGTGTAAACCTGCCCCTAGCGTCCACTCCTTGTGATGAAGCACGGTACGAAGCAATCTACGAAGCAACACAGTATCTTACTCATTCTTGATAGGGGTGTCATGCATTCTTTGGTTCAAACAAAAAAAAAATGAACAAAGGGGTTGTTCAAATTAATTAGATATATATATATATATATATATGCCACTTTAACTATGCTTGAAAAAAGGCATGTTGCACCTTTTAGGAGTTGCAATGCTGATAATTGAATGGTATAAATGTAAAAAAGGCAAAGTTAGATTTTAGATATGTAAATTCATATGAATTGTGTGTTATATATGTCAAATTCTTCTTCAAAACAAAAGATTTTAAGCCTATGATTGAGATCCGAGTAAGCCAATTAATATGGTAAATAGTTGGAAAACATATATGATCAAAAATTGGTGCTCTAACATTTCTACATGGCAATATTGTTTGTTTGTTGGATATTCTAATTAAATATTGAGGATTATGCATTTTATAATAATTTAATTTATTTTAAATTAAATGTAAATAAAAATCTATTTATTAATATTTTATTAAACTAATCTAAAATCAATTTCATTAGCTGCACATGTAACATAATAATCATTTTTATAAAAGTACTCCGACCCATTACAGATTTCCAAAATGATATCAACCAAATATTTTGCAAGACTAATGCCTCGAATATTTCACCTCATAGAACATTGAATAAAATTGCCAAAACACCTTTAATAAAAATAAGGTAATTTTACATACACACCACACAATTCTTATGTATTTACGTATATAACACCTAAAGTTTGATGTTTACATTTATAGCACCATGATGTTGCAAATATATGCATGAAAAGATCCATTTCATTTTTAAAAAAATTAGTGAAGGTGATACACTGATACTTTTGATGTAGTGTTAAAAATTTGAGTGGTATTCGGGTAAATATGAAAGGTTAGGTGCTAAAAATGACTTTCATATCATCATGTCCGTCTTATCGAGCAGATCAATTTGACTGTAAGTTTGCTGAAATCGGAGCTCTGAAAGACTTTTAATTGATGTTTAAATGTTTTTTCGTTCAAAAGATTGCTTCGAGATTCGTGTCGGATTATGACAATTTGTTGGTGGCGTATCACTCTTTATGGTTTAATGGGCAAAAAATTTTTATGTTTGTTGCAAAGGTCGTGTTTATGAATCTTTTATTTTTTTAATTTTCTCATTTTTTTTCTTAGCTATCTATTTTATTTTTCTTTATAAAATAACTAAAATTATTTATATGATTTTCTTATTTTAATTTATGAAAAACATTAATTCAGTTTTTAATACTTATAAGTATTGATATGCCATTCATAAAATTACATCATATGTCTTAAATCTCTAGGCATAACAATCGCAAGCCAATTTTCTGAGCAAAAAAAATATTCAAACTTTGATTAAGAGCCATTTGGAGCTCTAATTTCAACAAACTTATAGTTAAACTAACCGGCTCGACGAGATAGACTGAATGATACCAAAATTAGTTCAATCCGAGCCAAATCAATATCTGATCAAGCTCTTAAAACACTTTTAAAACTATTTTGGGCATCTTTGGATGGTCAAGTGAAAGTCGAACCTGACGAGTTCATAGTCGAATCGAGCGTCTCGACAAGACAAATGCAATGAGCCCAAGACTGCTCAATTATGATATTATTAAAACACTCTAATGTTCATTGAAGGCCCTATTATCAAAAAAATCAAAATTAATTTTGATTAATTAAACTTAATTTTGATTAAAGATTTCTTAATTATTATTGTTTGTTTTATGAAAGTAATTAAATAATATAAATTTAAATCATATTTATGAAAGTAATTAAAAAATATAAATTTAAATCATAAACTATATTAAGTTGTTTGAATTAATAGTTTTTTAGTTCTATAATATTCATAATCTAAAACACTGCTCTTTAATTTATTACACTGTAGAAATCACAACTTTAACATACCAGATACTTAAACGCCATCCCATCCATCCTCCGTCACACATCCATTATAGCAAGCCACTACTGCATCAATGTCAACAAGAGTCAACAGGAAACACGGTGGAAATCACATCTTCTTTATCGTCTGAGGAATCCCCTCCATCGCCCACCAGACGTCCTTCATATCAAAGCCACCTACTTCCGTCCTCTCCTCTTCCTCTCTTCCACCGTCTCTCCTCCACTTAACCTTGATCTGTGCCATGGCAGACTGGTTTGTTGGCCCAATCATGGATAAGATCATCAATGCTTGCTCTGTTTACCTGCGAGATCAATATAGATGGCAGACGGGCATGAAGGAGGAGCTCGAAAGGCTGCGAGAAAACCACCCAAAGGTCAAAGCTGTCGTCTCTGCTTCCACCCAAGCACAGATCAGAGATCGAAACCCAGCACTCAACAGCTGGATATGGCAGCTACGAGATGCCATCGATGAGGCAGATGATGTTCTTGATGACTTTGAATACATGAAGCTTGAAGAAGAACAACAGGAGCTGAAAATGGAGGAAACAAAGGTGCGTTCTTCATTCACTAGCTTATTTTCGGAACCTGCTCGCAAACTTCGCAGACTCTGCGAAAGAGCTCTAAAAAAGGATCCCAACTTGGAGAGACTGGAGGCAGTTGTGAAGAAACTTGATAAAGTTTCAGCTGAGGTCAGTACTTTCCTTCATCTCATCGAAAACGCAAAGCAGGAGCAGCAGGAGCTGGACCTTCAGTTGTGCAAAGATCGTGAAACAGGATTCTTGCCTAAAAATGATCTCATCGGTCGAGGCGAGGAGAAGGAATTTGTTATGCGGTGGTTGAGAAAGCCAACAAATGAAGATCCAACTCATATTGCTAGCCCTACTTTGTACAAAAACATTTCTCTTTTATCCATAGTGGGTCATGGTGGCATGGGCAAGACAACACTCTTACAACACATCTATGAAGATCTGAAAGAAGAATTTGAGCTGAAAATGTGGGTTTGTGTTTCCAACGACTTTGATGCAAAAAAGATCAATGCCGATATGTTGGAATGTCTTAAAGAGGATAGGCCTCGTTTGGAGTCACTCGCTGCTGTTCAAGGGAGTCTTAAAGCTGTCGTGCAATCCAAAAGGTTCTTGCTTGTTCTGGATGACATTTGGGAGGAGGAAAATAAGAGCAAATGGGAGAATGTACTCTCCCCTCTAGTTCACGGAAGTTTGGGAAGTAAAATTTTGCTGAGTACCCGGATGGATTCAGTTGCATCGGCGATTGCAAATGTGATTAGAAAGAAGAAAGAAATTTTGATATTAAAGGGCTTGGAGGAAAATGTATGTTTGAAACTACTCAACACCCATGCATTTGCTTGTGTAGAGAACCTTTGCGCTCATAAAAAACTAACACATATTGCTAGTTTGATAGTTAAAAAGCTTTCAGGATCTCCTTTGGCAGCAAAGGTCATCGGTGGTGTTCTCAATTCTAACTTGAATGAGAGCTTTTGGATGAGCATTTTAAATAGTCCAGATGTTATAAACATAGAACCAGAACCGGATCGTAATGACATTTTGCCTACCTTAAGATTGAGTTTTACGTTCCTCCCGCAAGTTCTACGAAATTGTTTTGCATTTTGTGGCATATTCCCACAAGATCATGAGTTTGATAAAGATGATTTAGTCCGAATGTGGATTGCATTGGGTTTCATTCAGGAATGAGAAACTTTGGAAGATATTGGAGGAAGGTATTTTGATGTTTTGGTCAGAAAATCTTTCTTTGATGAGTTTCAGAATTATGACAAAATATACTATAAGATGCATGATTTATTACATGATTTAGCACAGTCTACTTCTTCATTGGAATGTTTCAGATTTGTGGGAGATAATGTTTCATCTTTTAAAATTCCTAAAAATGTTCGACACTTATTTGTTGAAACTAAAAATCTAGAAGTGCTGAGGATGATAAAAAATGTTAAAAATCTACATTCACTTTTCCTTACCAATAAATTCAGTGATCAAAGTTTTACTGAAGTATATACTGAAATTTTTAAGGCATCAAGAAGCATTCGTTTGTTGTTCATAGACTCTCCATATCAGGAAAAGATGTCTGAGGCTATTAAAAATTTGAGACATCTTCGATATTTGAAGCTTGCTGCAAATCTCACTCAGATGCCAAGATCTCTAAGCAGCCTTTATCATTTGCGGTTCATAATCTATGAAGATGTGTTTAGGGAATCTTGCTCTGATGATTTCTTGCCTGGCGGTGTGAGTAATTTTTCTAATCTGCTTCACTTTGAATTGCCTTGCTATGTGAGTGTACCTGAAATTGGGAGATTAAGGTCACTTCAAGAACTAAATCAGTTTAATGTTAAGAATGAGAATGGTTATAGAATTGGGGAGTTGGAACATATGAGCGAGTTGCGCAAATTAAAAATACATTTTCTGGAAAATGTGAAGGATGCTGGAGAGGCTCAGACTGCAAGATTATTTGAGAAGAGAAAACTCACATATCTATTCTTGAATTGGGGCAATACTGTTGTTGATGATGAATGGAAATTAGACAGGGGAGTTAAAGCCTACGGAACATTGTCAATTCTGACTTAGATGTGAATGTGCTTGAAAATCTTGAACCAAACAAAAATTTGAGAAGATTGTCCATAGTGTCATATGAGGGTGCAAGATCTGCAAAATGGATGTACGAAGCTGATCTGATCTCCAATCTAGAGTACATCCGTCTGGAGAAGTGTTCGGAGTGGGAAACTCTTCCACCTTTTGGGCAGCTTCCCCACCTCAAGTGGCTTTACCTTCGTAACATGCCAAAAGCAAAGCGGCTTGATTATAAATTCCATGGGAATGACAAGGTTTCTGTGTTTCCATCTTTGGAGGTGCTAAATATGGAGGGATTACAAGTATTGGAGGATTGGTTTGATGGAGCAGGAGCAGCAGCATATGAATGTTTCTTTCCTTGCTTAACTAAACTCTTCCTCGAAAACTGCCCAAATCTGCAGGAGTTGCCCTATTTGCCTCCTAAGCTCAAGAAAATGCGGATACATAGCATTGGATGGAAAGCTTTGAACTGCAAGCAAGGCACTTCAAAACCTATTCTTCTTAAAACATTAGAGGTCCGTTCGTGTCCAAACATCACATCTGTTCTTCTGGCGGATGTAGCAAAATTGAGAATTGAAGGTTGCCCCAATCTGATTTCTCTCGGTGAACTGCAACAAGTGGACAGTGGCGCTGAGAAATCCCTGCAGTCTCTCCCTTCCTCCTTGGAACGCCTCCCTTCACTTAAGATTCTAGGTGACGTAAAAGTTCCGCAGCTCCAGCAGCTTCTACACATCCCCGCCTCCCTGGAAGAATTACATCTTAGAAACCTGGAATCGTTGCAGTGCCTGCCAACGTCTTTGTTCTCATTCCTCAATCGTCTAGAGTTAAATAGCATTCCACTCCTCAAATCATTGCCAGACCTCCCTTCCTCCTTGAAATATCTGATTATAAGTTGTCTTGATAACCTTGAGTGTCTGCCATCTTCTTTGTCGGTCGTCTCATCCCTCAAGGAACTAGTTTTAAACAGCATTCCACTCCTCAAATCATTACCAGAACTCCCTCCCTCTTTGTCTCGTCTGAATATAAGCAGTCTTTATAACCTACAGTGCCTGCCATCTTCCTTGTCGGCCATCTCATCCCTCAATAGACTAGATTTAAAAAACAGTCCACTTCTCAAATCATTGCCAGAACTCCCTCCCTCCTTGAATTCACTGTCTCTATGTAAACTCGATAACCTACAGTGCCTGTCATCTTCTTTTTTGGCCATCTCATCCCTCAAGCAAATACAATTATATAACATTCCGCTCCTCAAATCATTGCCAGACCTCCCTTCCCCCTTGGATTATCTGTTTATAAGCAGTCTTGATAACCTAGAGTGCCTGCCGTCTTCTTTGTCGGCCATCTCATCCCTCAAGGATCTACTGTTAAAAAGCGTTCCACTTCTCAAATCATTGCCAGACCTCCCTTCCTCCTTGATATATCTGAATATAAGTAGGCTTGATAACCTAGAGTGCCTGCCATGTTCTTTGTCGTCCATCTCATCCCTCAACCATCTACATTTAGAAAGCATTCCACTCCTCAAATCATTGCCAGACCTCCCTTCCTCCTTGGTTTCACTGGTTATATCAGATTGTCATCCAGAGTTGATGGAGCATTATAAAAATTCTTCAGGCTCTGACTGGCACAAGATCGCACACATTCCTCTTGTCCATATTGATTAATCGGCGTCATTCCTAATCAATCTCTTCCCATCAAAACGTGAATATGTGAGGTGAGGACTTGTTATTCACTTTATATTCATGTCAGCCTATTGTCACGGACAAATAGTCCCACATTGGCTAGGTGTAGGGCCGGAAAGCAGTATTTAAGTCCTGGGCTGCCCACCACCCATAAGAGCTCTTTTGGGAGGTGACACTATGCTTCGCACATTTTATTTTATTTTGGTTGATCTCTCTGATTCATATGGCATATATAGTGTAACTAAAAATATGTTTGAGTTATACATTTGATGGAATCGGTATAGAGTAAAGTCAATGCTTTATTTTATTGCTATAATCTTTAAGTTTTAATAAAGCTTTAATTCCGTTTTTAAAAATATTTTCCTTTGATGAAAAAATTTTATGCTTAAATCTTCGATTAATTATTAATTGCAACAAAATAGGTAGAAAAATTAAAATAAAAAAAAATTAATCTTGCATTATTTACAGAAATTAGTATTCTCTCTCTCTTTATTTTTATTGAAAATTATTTTTCAGAGCCTAGAGCCTCCCGACCAACCTCATGTGCCTAAGAATTTCATTCTGCATATAGGCGGGATCGATCTCGTAACCTCATGGATCTTACAAACTCTGTTGACCAAAAAGTTAGAGCCAGCGTCTCTCTCTCTCTCTCTCTCTCTATGCTTAAAGCATAAAAGATCTCAAAATATTGAAGGCTATAGTTCAATTCATTTAAACCTACTGTTTAATTAAGCTCTGGTTCCATGGACTTGGTTTTATCAATATTTTATTTGGATTTCAAATTTTTGTTGCAAAATTTATAAATGGATCCAACCAAATTGGCCACATACAAAAAAAAAAAAAAAATCCGTCTGGACGTTTGCATATATGGACGGTCAACCACCGAGTCATCTGCCGATGATGTATATGATGACGTTACTGCCGGTGGATGACCGTCCGAACATGTAATGACCGGACGGAATACTTTCTCCAAATACACAGTATTTTTCGTGAAAGTATTTTAATGAAAAAAATATCATAATAACATGTTAAATATTAACAAAGATCACAAGAACTGTAGAAGGAAATATTATATGAAGTGCCCTTATTTTAATTGATATTCCTCCAAATAGTTTTTGTCTTATGATATTTATGGGGGTAGATCTGTCAATACATAGAATTGAGTGGTATATATGTAAATCTTCCTTTTTGGGGAACATGATCATGGGATCCATTAGCTCAAAAAAGATGAGAGAGGAAGAGAAGTTGTTGCTGTGAAAGTAACAAAGACAAAGATCTAATTGGCAAAAATCTTTTATGTATGTTGTGAAGGCCATCTTTATGAATTTTTTTTTTTTACAATTTTCTCATTTTATTTTTAGATCTAATATTATCTATCTTTAAATTCATTTTTCTTTATAAAATAACTAAAATTATTTATATGATTTTCTTATTTTAATTTATAAAAAAATTAATTTAGTTTTTAAAAAATATTGATATGCCAGCAAAATTATATCATGGGAATTGAGCAATCTTGGGCTTGTTGGATTTGTCTTTTCGAGACGCTTCTGGTTAGATTGTAATTCTGCAGATCATCTGGAATAGAATCACCAGTTGTTGGATTTGAACTTTCATCTGGTGATTCTATTGTCTATTTACAAATATAGCACAATCTTTTGTCTATTTTTGAATTATCACTTAAAATCCCCTACCATGTTCTTTATATCTATCAAATTCTCAATGATTTGATCATGAGAACAATTAATGTGTTGATCATTAGGTCAAAAAAAGATGAGAGAAGAAGACAAATTGTTGCTGATGGAAAAAAATATTAACATAATGATTATATAAAAGAAAAAATATTATAAATTTAGTTAAATATTTTACAATTTATAACTCATTAAAAATATTATTTTATAAATAAACAGAAACTACATAAATAGATATAGATTAGGACAAATCTTTTCTGAAAAATAAATAAACAAATAATCCCAAGGGGTTCTTTGGCTGTTAAATCCATATACTCTTAAATTTGGGAAAGTGTTTGGTTTAGCAAATGTTAAATTAGTTTAAATGCAACTGGTATGTTTCATTTGTAACTAAATATGATGAAAGTACTTTATGGCTTAATTGGCAAAAATCTTTTATGTATGTTGTGAAGGTCATCTTTATGAATTTTTTATTTTTGCAATTTTCTCATTTTTTTATTATCTATGTTTAAGTTCATTTTGTTTTATAGAATAACTAAAATTATTTATATAATTTTCTTATTTTAATTTATAAAAAAAATTAATTTAGATTTTAAAAGGTATTTATATGCCAGCAAAATTATATCATATGTCATAAATTTCTAGGCATAACACAGATCTCAAGACAATATTCTGAGCAAAAAATATTCAAACTTTGAGTGAGTGTTATTCAGAGCTTCAATTTCAGCAAAACTTATAGTCAAATGGCTTGGTTCGACGAGACAGACCCAATGATACCAAAGTTTGTTCAATCCGAGTCAAATCAACCTCGATCAAGCATTTAAAATGCTTTTGGAAGCTTTCTAGACACATTTAGAAGGTCAAACATATGCCAAATTTGAGGAATCAAAAATATGCCAAATCCGAGGAATTCATAGTCGAATTGAGCGTCTCGCCAAGATAAATCCAACGAGTCCAAGATCACTCAATTTTAACATTGTTAAATCACTCAAATGTTCATCGAAAACTATCTAATCAAAGAAACCTCTCCTGATTATATTAAATTGTTAATTAAACTAAAATTATTTTTTATTAAAGTTTTTCTTAATTATCATTGTTTAGTTTATGAAAGTAATTAAAAAATATAAAATTAAATAAAAAACCATATTAAGTTGTTTGAATTAATATTTTCTTTGTTAAATAATATTAGTAATCTAAAACCCTGCTCTTTAACTTATTATACTGTAGAACCCACATATTAAGTTACCCAGATTCTTAAACGCCTCCCCTTCCATCCTCCAACGCACATCCATTATAGCAAGCAACTACTACACACCTTTTAACTTATAAACATACTTTACTCATCCTTCATCGCAATACCACCTGCTTCCGTCCTCCTCACCCTCTTCCTCTCTTCCTCTCTTCCTCTCTGCCACCGTCTCTTCTCCTCTTAGCCCTTATCTCTGCCATGGCAGACTGCTTTGTTGGCCCAATCATGGAAAAGTTCATCAACGCTTGCTCTGATTACCTGCAAGATCAATATAGATGGCAGACGGGCATGAAGGAGGAGCTCGAAAGGCTGCGAGAATACCACCCTAAAGTCCATGCTGTCGTCTCTGCTTCCACCCAAGCACATATCAGAGATCGAAACCCAGCACTTAACAGCTGGATATGGAAGCTACGAGATGCCATCCATGAGGCCGATGATGTTCTGGATGACTTTGAGTACAAGAAGCTTCAAGAAGAAACTTGGAGAAAGGCGCGTTCCACCATGAGTTGTTTAAAGAAAGTTGGCATTTGTGCTGTCAAGATGGATTTGTCAAACGTGCTCTCAAGATGGATCCCAATTTGAAGAGACTGGAGGCTGTTGTGAAGAAACTTGACAATGAAAATAATTGTAATTCTCTTGTTAATTCTCAATGTTGTAATTTCTTTCAAAAAATTAATCTTTCACCTCCCCAACATATCAATCACACATACAAACAGTGCTAAGCTCATGCTCATTTTTTATTCATATCATGGTAATTTTATATGCACTTCAATATCAACCATCTCAATATGATTATATCTAACTCATTCTTGTGCAATAGAATTGGCCGAAAAATCAAAATAAAATTTTTAATATTTAAATATATAATTGGCAGAAGCATAAGACCAAATGCACACTGAATTTCAAATGGAGACTTAGTAAATATTTAATTTTTAAAATGTTACTGAGCATGAACATATACATGCATTATATTCCTTTATTTAAAATGTCAAGTAAAACAAATGTTCCAAATATTTGGAAAAAATACTAAGTATTATTTTATTGATAATTATAATTTTGAAGTTCTTCTTCTCCCTCCTTTACCACTAATAAATCCAAAAGATTACAAATAATGATATTACTATCAGTTTTGGAGTGAAAAAAAAAATGATGTAAGAAAATTATTTACGAACTTTGATGTCTTCAATCAACACTCTAAGGCCTTGTTGAATCTGAGAAACTGTTTGATTAGACTGAACACTTCCGACTAAAAAATTTATATTTGGCAACGAAATATTTTTGAAACATCTCTAATTATTATATTGTAAGAACCGTGAATTTTCATCATTTTAGAACGAAGACGATGAGGCTCATATTTGAAGGAGCTTTCATATTAGTCATCTCAATATTTATTTATTAATTCAAAAATATTAATTAAATTAAACTTAATTTTGATTAAAGATTTCTTAATTATTATTGTTTGTTTTATGAATGTAATTAAATAATATAAATTTAAATCACAAACTATATTAAAATAGTTGTTTGAATTAATAGTTTCTTAGTTAAATAATATTAGTAATCTAAAACCATGCTCTTTAATTTATTACACAGAAGAAATAGAAACCACATCTTAACTTGCCCACATACTTAAAAACGCCATCCCTTCCATCCTCCACCACACATCCTTTAAATATGAATTAATTGTAGCAGGCCACCACTACATCAATGGCTCTACGTCAATGAGAGTCAACAAGAAACCACAGTGGAAATCACACTTCTTTAACTTATAAAAATGCTTCACAAAGCAAAACCATCTTCTTCTCTTCATCTCTACCACCATCTCTCCTCCTCTTAACCTTGATCTGTGCCATGGCAGACTGGTTTGTTGGCCCAATCATGCGTAAGATCATCAACGCTTGCTTTGATTACCTGCAATATCAATATAGATGGCAGACGGGCATGAAGGAGGAGCTTGAAAGGCTGCGAGAAAACCAACCCAAGGTCCAAGCTGTCGTCTCTGCTTCCACCCAAGCACAGATCAGAGATCGAAACCCAATGCTCAACAGCTGGATCTGGCAGCTACGGGATGCCATCGATGAGGCCGATGATGTTCTGGATGACTTTGAGTACAAGAAGCTTCAAGAAGAAACTTGGCAAAAGGTGCGTTCCGCCATGAAACTTGGCAAAAGGTGCGTTCAAACTCATAATGATAGCCCTACTTTGTACCAAAACATTTCTGTTCTATCCATAGTGGGTCATGGTGGCATGGGCAAGACAACTCTCCTACAACACATCTATGAAGATCTGGAAGAAGAATTTGAACTGAAAATGTGGGTTTGTGTTTCCAACGACTTTGATGCAAAAAAGGTCATTGCCGATATGTTGGATTTTCTTGACAAGGAGAGGCCTCGTTTGGAGTCACCACTCGCTGCTGTTCAAGAGAGGCTTAAAGCCATCGTGCAATCCAAAAGGTTCTTGCTTGTTCTGGATGACATTTGGGAGGAAGATATGAGCAAATGGGAGAATGTGCTCTGCCCTCTGTCTAGTGGAAGTTTCGGAAGTAAGATTTTGATTACTACCCGAATGGATGCAGTTGCATCCGCGATAGCAAAGGTTATTAAAAAGAAGAAGAAACTATTAAGATTAAAGGGCTTGGAGGAAGATGTGTGCTTGAAGCTACTCAACACCCATGCATTTGCTGGTGTAGAGAACATTGATGCTCATAAAAAATTAGCAGAGATTGCTAGTTCGATAGCTAAAAAGCTTTCAGGCTCTCCATTGGTGGCAAAGGTTGTCGGTGGTCTTCTCAACTCTAACTTGAATAAGAGCTTTTGGATGAACATTTTAAATTGTACTGATGTTCTAAATGTAGAACCAGAACCAGGTCTCAATAGCATTTTGCCTATCTTAAGATTGAGTTTTACGTTCCTCCCACAACCCCTACAAAATTGTTTTGCATTTTGTGGCGTATTCCCACAAGATCATATGTTTGATAAAGATGCTTAGCCCGAATGTGGATTGCTTTGGGCTTCATTCAGGAATCTTCTATTCAAGGAGAGACTTTGGAAGATTTAGGAGGAAGGTATTTTGATGTTTTGCTCAAAAAATCTTTCTTTGACGAGTTCCAGTATTTCTGGAGGATATACTGTAAGATGCATGATTTATTGCATGACTTGGCAAAGTCTATTTTTGCAGAGGAAAGTTTCGGATTCGTGGGAGATAATGTTTTATCTTTTAATATTCCTAAAAATATTCGACATTTATTTGTTAGAACTGGAAATCCAGAAGTGTTCAGAATGATCAAAGATTTTCAAAATCTACATTCACTTTTTTTAATCAATAAAGCTGATGATCGATGTTTTACTGAAATACTTGCTGAAATTTTCAAGGCATCAAAAAGTATTCGTTTGTTGTTCATAGACTCTCCAAATCAGGAAAAGATGTCTGAGTCTATTAAAAATTTGAGACATCTTCGTTATTTGAATCTTAGTGTACGTTTTGCTCGGATGCCAAGATCTCTAAGCAGTCTTTATCATTTGCGGTTCATAATCTATAAAGATTGGTCTTTCCCAGTTTGCTCTGATGATTTCTTGCCCGAAGATATGAGTAATCTCTCTAATCTCTGCTGCTTGGAATTGCCCCCACATCCATCTCTTCGTGTGCCTGCAATTGGGAAATTGAGGTCACGTGAAGAACTAAATGAGTGTAACGTGAAGAAAGAGAATGGTGGATGGGGGCAGGGTTGGAACACATGAGCGAGTCGCCCAAATTAAAAATACATTTTTTGGAAAATGTGAAGGATACACAGAGTTGCTTGCAATGCAAAATTATTTGAGAAGAGAAAACTCACAGATTTATTATTAAATTGGGAGAATACTGTTGATGAATGAAAATCAGCAGGGGAGTTGCGCTATTTGCCTCCTAAGCTCAAGAACATACAGATACACAGAGTTGGATGGAAAGCTGCTTCCAACTCCAAGCAAGGATCCAACAACTGTTGCGGCATTTCAAAATCCTGTCCCTTCTTCAGGCGGATGTAAGACTTGAACCACTGAGAAAATTGAGAATTGAAGGCTGTCCCAATCTAAGTATTTCTTCAGGCGGATGTAAGACTTGAACCACTGAGAAAGTTGAGAATTGAAGGTTGTCCCAATCTAAGTATTATCAATCTAAGTATGTTACCCAAATTCTCCATACTATAGATTGATAATACTTAGTATGACTTGATATTTTGTCATTTTATATGATACATGTGTTAATGAATAAGAATGAAGAGAAATGATGGCCCAATTGTGTGTATATATATATTTATATATTCCAAGAGTTGTGTAATTCTGATTTGGCAACCCCTTTAAGGTTTTCAATAAATTTTCTTATATGTGTAAATACATAAACAGTAGTTTCTTGAATGACATTAAAATTTTGTTATATGCTTAAATACATATGGATTTACTCCATAAAGATGGTTACAATGACATTAAAATCTAGAGGTTTTTACCTAAACAGGCAAACAAAATTATGCTTTTTAGCTACAACTCAAATTGGCATTATTTTTTTAAGAGAATAAATTTTAGTCGGTATATCTCATCAAAATTCTTTCATGATGAATTTTCCTTTATAGATGGTTTAAAATAGGTTTGATTTGTAGTTCAAATAATGAATTATATATCACACTAATCTCAATGCAAATTAAAAAGATGTTCAACTCATCCTCACCCAAATTCTCCTTAGTAATGGTTTTAATGCTTCGTATGACTTGATATTTTCTGGTTTTATGTGATGCATGTGTTAATGAAAAGAATCAAGAGAAAATAATAGCACAATTATATATATATATAT
>NW_018164780.1:167975-169644 GCF_001263595.1 Phalaenopsis equestris | reverse complement strand
TTTCTTTAATAACTTCTTCATTATGACATTTCTGAGATGACTTCCTCTATCAGTAATGATAACTTTTGTCATCCCAAATCTACAAAATATATTCGTTTTCAAAAATTTTGCAACACTTTGAGCATCACATCGAGGTAAATCAACAACTTCTATCCATTTTGATACATAGTCCAATGCTAACAAAATATATAAATTTCCGAAAGATGGTATAAATGGTCCCATGAAATCTAATCCCCAAAAATCAAATGTTTCAGTTTCTACATAATTGAGGGGCATCTCATTTCTTCTAGAAATAATGCCTACTCTTTGACATCTATCACAAGTTTTGATATAAGCATTAACATCTCCAAAAATTGTAGGCCAATAAAATCCAGATTGAAAATTTTATATGTTGTTTTATCAACACCAAAATGTCCCCCAAAATCAGAATTACTGCATTTTTGGATAATCTCATAAGTTTCTTTTAATGGTACACATCTTCGAATAATTAGATCCTTTCCTTATTTATATAAAAATGGGTCATCCCAAAAATAAGTCTTAGCTTCAGAAATAAATTTCCTCTTCTGTTGGTATGTCATTCCATAGGGTATAATATCACTAACAATAAAGTTAGCAATGTCAGCATACCACAGAACACACCACTTATTAATAGTGAACAATTTTTCATCTGGAAAATGTTCATTAATTTCATTTTCAAAACAGAGTGGTTTTTCTAATTCAAGCCTGGATAAATGATCAGCAATTTGATTTTCAATTTCCTTCCAATCTACTATTGCAAAATTAAATTCTTGCAAAAGAATAATCCATCTTATAAGTCTAGGTTTAACATCCTTCTTTTTCATTAAATACTTAATAGCAGAATGATCTGTATGCACTATACAATGAGTTCCAATTAAATATGATCTAAATTTATCAAAAGTATATACTATTGCTAATAACTCTTTTTCAGTTGTTGTATAATTAATTTGAGTTTCATTAAGAGTTTACTAGCATAATAAATAACTTTGAAAATTTTATCATATCTGTGTCTTAAAACAGCTCCTATAGCATAATCACTAGCATCATACATCAATTCAAAAGGTTTTTCCTAGTCTCGTGAAACTATAATTGGTGCAGTGATTAATTTTTCTTTTAATATTTTAAAAGCTTTTACGCATTCCTCATAAAAATTAAAAATTGCATCTTTCTCCAGTAAATGGCATAAAGGCTTAACAATCTTTGACAAGTCTTTAATATTTCGTCTGTAGAATCCAACATGTTCTAAAAAACTCTTAATTTCCCTTAGATTTGTTGGATAAGGTAAATTAGTGATCACTTGAATTTTAGTAGGATCTACTTTCATACAATTTTCTGATGTTTGATGACCTAATATAATTTCTCCTACTATCATAAATTGGCATTTTTCCCAATTAAGGACTAAATTTGTTTCTTCACAATGCTTAAGAACTTTAGATAAATGTTATAGACATGAGTCAAATGAAGTTCCAAACACTAAGAAGTCATTCATGAATACTTCAATCCCATTTTCAATTAAATCACAAAAAATTGTCATCATACATCTTTGAAATGTAGTAGGGGCATTATATAAACCAAAGGGCATTCTTCTAAAAGCAAAAGTATCATAAGGACTGGTAAACGTTATTTTCTCTTGATCCTCAGGAGTTATTTG
>NW_018164780.1:151452-167780 GCF_001263595.1 Phalaenopsis equestris | reverse complement strand
CAAGATTTAATTTTCTATAATCAATGCATATTCGCCACCCTGTAACTTGTCTAGTGGGTATTAACTCATTATGTTCATTTACAGTTACAATTACTCCTTTTTTTCTTAGGAACGCAATGAATTGGACTAACCCATGCACTATCTGAAATAGGGTAGATAATTCCAGCATCTAACCACTTTAAAATTTCTTTCTTAAAAGCTTCTTTCATAATAGGATTCAATCTCCTTTGCGGATCAGCCCTAGGTTTGCAGTTCTCTTCCATATGAATTCTATGCATACAAATTGAAGTACTGATTCCTTTAATGTCAGCGATTGTCCATCCAAAGGCTTTCTTAAAATTTTTCAAAAATTTCATCAACATTTCTTCTTCTTCCATTGTTAATTTCAAGGAAATTATAACAGGTAAAGTAGAGGAATCTCCTAAAAAGACATATTTTAAATGATCAGGGAGTAACTTCAACTCAAGTTTTTGAGGGTTTTCAATAGATGGACAAAATGATTTATCTTTGTCTATCATGTCCAAAATTTCAAAACTTTCTCGAACATAATTTGAATCTTCCTTAAAAATATCTTCACATTGATCTATTTTCTCTTCTTACTCGTGTTCCAAATCTTTTCCTTTAATTTTTCTTCATAAGTAGTCTTAAAATGACATTCACTTAGGTATCTTATAACATCCATTCTAAAATATTCATCATATTTACCTTTTATAGGGTATTTCATTGATCTTGAAATGTTAAAAGTAATAGTTTGATCATTGACATGCATTGTTAATTCCCCTTTTTGCACATATATCATTGCTCTTCCTATGGCTAGAAAAGGTCTCCCCAAAATGATAGGTATTTCCTTATCTTCCTACATATCTAGCACAATGAAAACAACAGGAAAGTGAATTGAACCACTTTCACTATGACATCTTTTAGAACTCTTTTAGGTTGTGTTATCGAATGATCTATTAAATGCAGAGTTACAGAAGTAGGGGTTATTTCTCCTAATCCCGATCTTCTAAATATTGATAATGGCATAAGGTTAATGCTTGCACCTAAATCACATAAAGCTTTCTCATAAAATTTGTCTCTTATTGCAAATGAAATTGTAAAGCTATCAGGATCTTTAAGCTTTTCAGGAAGCTTCTTCTGAATTATCGTACTGCACTCCTCACTAAGTGAGTCTCATTATAATATCCTTCATAAACTTTACATAGCTCGACATTTGTTCGAAGGCTTCAACAAATGGAATATAAAATGTAAGCTTCTTAAATAGTTCTAGAAATTTTGAAAATTGCATATCCAACTTCTACCGACGAAGTCTCTAAGGAAATGGAGGTGGTGGTTTTCTAAGTTAACTTTAAGTGGAGAAATAGGTCTTTCAAAATCTTTTGGAGCATCTTCTCTTGATTTTTAAATTTTTTCTCTCTCTACTTCAGTTTCTTTTTGAATCTTACCTTCCAACTCTCTTTCGCTTCTAAGTTGAACGGCCTTTACTTGTTATTTATTTCGGTCTTTTGGATTTGGTTTAATATTACTAGGAAGTGTTCATTGGGATCTATTACTTAATGAATTTGCTATTTGCCCAAATTGATTATCGATATTTCTAATTGTAGCTCTTTGACTTTGTAATTGATTTCCCATTTGTAACACCACTTCTTCTATAGACAACTTCTTCTCCTTAAACTGTATATTACTGTTGAAACCTGGAGGATAAATAGATCAATAATTATTATTCCCTCAGTTGTTCCAGTTTCTCATTGGGATTCCTTAGTTGTTCCCCCATTGCTGATTATTGATCCTGACATGTTGTATATGTAAGAATTTATGAAGTTGACACCACTACTTAAAGATTTTAATCCTTGACAACGGCGCCAAAAACTTGATCCCTTGATACTGCTAATATGCAAAGTACAACAATAATTCAGATTATATTTCACTTATATTTCCTTACTTTGTAACAAAATCAAAAACTTGATCATGAAGAAAAATAAAAATTTAACTTTTAATTTATATATATTAGGATACTACGCAATTTAATAATATAGAACTTTTTGATTAAAACCTGAATATCGAACCCACAGGGAGAATATGCAATATGCACTATTGAACAATTTCTATTTTTAAAAGACA
The DNA here is from genome assembly GCF_001263595.1 of Phalaenopsis equestris. Lineage (NCBI taxonomy): Eukaryota > Viridiplantae > Streptophyta > Magnoliopsida > Asparagales > Orchidaceae > Phalaenopsis > Phalaenopsis equestris. The sequence continues at coordinate 165,659 of NW_018164780.1, read as the reverse complement.
ATTACTTAAACTGAATATATTTTGCAGTATTAAAAATTAAAATATTTTTGGTATTTTTGATATTTTGACAAAACAGTAACAAATTAAAAGGATAACTAGAGCTTTGTAGTTTTAAAACACTTAATAAGAAAAATATCTTTCTTCTTATCATGAATCAGTAATAAGTATAGGAATTCTGTAGTGGAAATATGCAAATTGTGTTGTGCCAAATAAGAACAATAATATTCTTTACCCTTACTAGAGTTGCTATAAGGAACATTGGCTAATTTAAAGTTTAAATAGTTTTGAAGACTGGCTAGGCGGGGAAAGTACTAGCTCTCACTCTAGAGTTCACTCAATTTCCTCCACCTAGGGGCTAACATCTCGTATCAGAACCTAAAATAATAAACCAAGTTGAGGGTTTTAACCTGTCACTTTAAAGTCCTCTAACTCTACACCCTTCAATGAATATTTTTCTATTTATTTGCACTCAATCATATGAACTAAATTCTCATTTCATACAACCTCATGTGATTCTTTTCAATTGTTGACTGAGACAATACCAGCCCGGTTCTTACATGTTCTCATAACAAATTTTAACATATGGATTGGTCAAATCAAGAAGTAAATGAAGTGCATGAATTTAAATCATCACAACTTCTTCCAGCATAAAAGATCAATACTTTGCACAATTTCCATCCAAAACTTAATTACTTACCATTTTAAGAAAAAAGATAAATAAAACTACTCAAAATCTATGGAGAAAATAAAACCACACTTTAGTTTAAAAGAAGAAATCATTGTCAAACCAACAACAGTTCTCAATTAAAACAAAAAGTGGTCTCAAAATAGAAAGATAAAAACTTATCTCAAGTTCTCCACCAAACTCTTGAAGTTCCTTTGAATCCCCTCTCTTTACAATCACTCAAAATAAAATAATTAAAAGGATAAAATAAAAGTAAAAGTGATGCCTGAAAGTCTCTCTGAACTAACTCCCCAAATGAGCACTTTCAAAGCTTTCCAATACTTTCAGGACTCTTTTCAAAGTCGATTTTATATTTTCTAAGAGGTGCCTTGGAAACTCTTCAAAATGTGTCCCAATTTGATGTATTTCCCAAAGAGATGCATCCTTTCGTGATAAATTTTGTCCATGGTGGTTATGACCACCTATTAAGCCAATGGGTGCCTCAAAAACCTCTTCAAAATTCGTAGAAGCTGACTTTACTCGTATGTAACTGCCACTGGCGCTTAAGCGCGGGACCTCTGGCTCTTAGGCGCGGCCTTCTCTGTTTAACCGACGCTTAAGCACCAAATCTAGCGCTTAGGCGCCAAAACTCATTTGCACATTTTTCACCTTTTTGCTTAAAATTTGATCCTTTTTCATTTCTTTAAGCATTTTTCACCTTTTTATTTGTATCTGCAAGAAAAACACAAAAATACCTTCCATTAAAGCGTAATATCTCAAAAATAGGTATAAAAATGTGTATAAAAATACTATATATTTTAGGTGTATTAGTAACCTAGGAGTGCAATTTCCTCCATATCCACATTACCCTAATTATGAGCCTGCAGATGTTTGGGATAACGGTGATTCTGAGAAAGAGGAGTAGGACTATGAGATTTATTTTTAGGTTTGTATTATGTTTTGGACTATGTGGTCGGAACTTGCTATATTTGTTGTTGTGTGTTTATTTGGACTTTGTGATGTGTTGGACTCTTTTGTTTAGTTGATATTGTGATGTTTGTGATTGTTAGTACTTTATTTTAAATTCCAGGGTAGTATTTGTTGTTGTGTGTTTAGTACTGTGATTTAGTTAGTTGAGAACTTAACTTAATTCTATGTATTTTGTAAAGTTGAAAATCTTGCTAGCGTAGATCTTAAATTTGAAATTCAGAAACTGCTACCCTGTATTTTTCTTTTATCTTGTTAGAATGTTTGCTTTTATGTTGAGATTGTGAAGTCAAAGTTAGTGTGTTAGCTTGCTTATATGTTTATACCCACTACTTAGAAGTCTATTGAATCTCTATATGTTGAATTGAAATGAAAATGATAGAAAATTAATCAAAAATTAATTTTACTCCTGTTTTTAATGTTATACTTGTATACTTAGAATATAAAAATTCTTGTAAGCATGTTCTTTCAATTTTCATTCCTGCATATATATATCTGCTGCTAAACTTTTTAATCTGTTAAGAAATTAAGTTTGTGGGGGATGTGATGAAAAATATTTTAAGAAACTTGAATTTTATTTGTTCTCAATTGTGTTACAAGTGAGTTTGATTTAAAAAAAAATGATCATCTATATGAAGTTATATTTGGGAAGTAAAAATTGATTTTAGAAATGAGTAAGAAAATTTAGTTGAAATTTTTAGTAATGAAGAAAAACTTTAAGTTAAAAGTTTTTAGTGTAGAAAATGTTTAATATAAGTAACTATCTTTAGTAAGAAAAGTTATATTTTTGAAAAATTTAGAAATTTAGACTTTTATTTTTAATATTTAAATTTCTTTTATTAAAATAATTTTCAAAACTATTATTATATTTATAAGTAAAAGATTTATATCAAGATTTTGCTTTAGGAAAGGAGAAGTGAAATTCAAAATTATTAAAGGTCTATCCAGATAAGCTTAAAAATATAATATACTAAGTAAAATTCTTCTTAATAAAAATTTTTAAGTGGAGATAATAAAATGATTAAATTCTAAACTTAGAGAATCTACAATATTTCTGAATTAGATAGGAACTCATATTTTCATGTTTCTTAACATTACAAATTTCTAAAACCTTAAGTTGGTCTCATTTACTGAATCTTTTTTCTAAATTGGACAACCATATTTCTAAATCTAAATTTTAGTAACTCCTAAAAAATCTCATACACATATTATACTTATTTAGTTTTTAAAGATTGAAGTGTCACTTGAGGACAAGTAACATTTTAAGTTTGGGAGATTTTGATACACCTAAAATATATAGTGTTTTTAGACACATTTTTATACCTATTTTTTTAGATATTGTGCTTTAATGGAAGGTATTTTTATGTTTTTCTTTCAAGTACAAGTAAAAATGTGAAAAATGTTTAAAGGAGCGAAAAAGGATCAAATTTGGAGCAAAAAAGTGAAAATTGTGCTAAAGTGTTTTGGCGCCTAAGCGCCAAATCCAGCGCCTAAGCGCCAAATGTAGCGCTTAAGCGCTAATGAAACAGAGAGGGCAGCACCTAAGTGCTAGAGGCCCCGCGCTTAAGCCCTAGAGGCAGTTATTTTAAGCGCCAAATGTAGCGCTTAAGCGCTAATGAAACAGAGAGGGCAGCACCTAAGTGCTAGAGGCCCCGCGCTTAAGCCCTAGAGGCAGTTATTTGGTGGTTTTCTTCATTTGGCCGAATTTTGAAGACGTATTTGATGCATCTATTGGCTTAAGAGGGTGGTTATGACCACTAAGAACGAAAGTATGTTTAAAAGACTTGTAAAAAGAGGCATCCTTTGGAGAATTCATCGTATGTGGACACATTTTGAAGAGTTTCCAAAGCATCTATTGGAGATTTATAAAAGAAGGAAGTTGAGACATTTGAAGGGTGTGCTTGAAAGTTCTGAAAAGAGTTAGAAGAAGAGAAGTTTTACGGAGTTTGGAGAGATTTTCAGGCACCAAAAAAATTTACTTTATCCTTTTTTTTTATTTTATTTTGAGAGTGTTGTAAAAGAGAAGAGATTCAAAGGAACTTCAAGAGTTTGGTGGAGGATTTGAGATAAGTTTTTATCTTTTCTTTTTAACTACTTTTGGTTTTAATCGAGACTTCTTATTAGTTTGATAATGATTTCTACTTTTAAACTAAAGAGTGGTTTTGTTTTCTCTATTGATTCTGAGTCTTTTCTCCTTAAAATGATAAGTAATTAAATTTTAAATGGAAGTTGTGGACATTATTGATCTTAAATGTTGAAAGAAGTTATGATGATTTAAATCCATGAACTTCATTTGCTTCTTAATTTGGCCTATCCAGATGTTAAAATTTGTTGTGAGAACATGTAAGAACTGGACTGGTATTGTCTCAGTCAACAATTGGAAAGAATCACATGAGGTTGTATGAATGAGAATATAATTCATATGATTTAGTGCAAATAAATAGTGAAATAATCATTGAAGGGTGTAGAGAGAGGACTTTAAAGTGATAGGTTAAAGCCCCCAACTTGGTTTATTTTTTTAGGTTTTGATACGAGATGTTAGTAAAGAATATAATTGCTCATATTTGGCACAACACAATTTGCATACTTCCACAACAGAATTCCTATACTTATTATTGATTCATGATAAGGAGAAAGATATTCTTCAAATTTAGTGCTTTTCTCTTACATAAACTCAAGTTATCTTTTTAAATTGTTACTATTCTGTCAAAATATTAAAAATATCAAAAAAATTTGAATTTTAATACTGTGAAAATATTTTTAGTTTAAGTCATTGTCTTTTTAGAATAGAAAGTTTGTTGTTCAATAGTGCATATTTCGTATTTCCCTGTGGGTTCAATATTCAGATCTTAATAAAAAAGTCCTATATTACGTGATAATGATACGTATACTTGCGTAGTATCCCAATATATATATAAATTAAAAAGCTAAATTCTTATTTTCTTTAGGATCAAGTTTTTAGTACTGTTGTAAAGTAATGAAATATGTGAAAATTTTAAATAAAGACATTGTTATACTATTTCATATAAGCAGTTTTGGGATCACCACGGTAACAAGTTTTGATTTATAATGCAAGGTTAAGATTATTTTGAGGCAAACTTATGTCCATGTGGATGAGCCCATTTGTTGTGATCAAAGTTTATCCCTATGGAGCTGTGGATATCAAAGATCATAAAACTGCTAAAATAACTGATAAAATACTCAAACTGAATGTTCACAAGCTGAAATCCTACTTTTTAGGTGACCAACTTAAATTAAATGATTTTATGATGTTGGGTCAACCAGAATAAGCACTGGTTACGTCAGGCTGACAACATTAAATCAAGTGCTCTGTGGGAGGCAACATATCTTTATCTCTATATTTGTTTTTATTGTTATGTTATTGTGTTTGATTTAGAAAATTTGGAAGTATTTTGAATATATAATGAGTTAGTGATTATTCTGAGACCTTAAAAGATGAATTAAACATGTTAGAATGCATATTTAGACATTAATTTGACTTTGCTAAATTGAACACTGGCACTTAAGCGCCAACATCCAGTGCTTAAGCTTGATAATTAAAAAATATTTGTGAATTTTGGTTTCTAAAAGTTTTAACTATGATTTAGTTGGATTTAACGTGGGAGAGCAGCTCTAGGATATGCCTAGGAGTTATAAGGGAAGGTTTAAAGCCTATAAATATAATGGTATGAGGAGAAGCCTCGCCACACTTCCATTTAAACCTATATTCTAAGTGAAAAGAGAGAGTTTTGGAAAAATTTCATCTTGGGAGAGTGATTTAAAGAAAAAGGAGGAAGTAATGAGGAAGAAATTTGTTAGTCAGAGTGTGCAAGACATATACAACAGTTTCCTCACTATTAGTATCGAAGGGATAGCAGAGCAGATCACTAAAATTGAGGCTGATGTGGCTTCAAATGAAGCTAAAGTGGTGGAAGTTAACACACATCTGGATCACATGGGATGGCAACTTAAGATGCAGTTTAGCCATACCAGTTTTATAGAAGAAGAAGACAAGACTATGTATTTGAAAAACAAATGGATTGAAGAAGATTCAATCAGAGTTATTAAACATCGGCCATCCTTTCAGATTTACATTCCAAATGCTGATGGAGAGACTAATGATAGGTCAGGATTTGTTCCACCAAAAGGTGAGTTAAATTAATTTCTTAATTTAGTGTTTATCTGTTTAGTGTTTGTTTGTTACTGTTAAGTGTGTTTAGTATGTTATTAATGTAATGACTGTCTTGTGTTTGTGTTTAGGAATTTTATCATCCAATACTATTTGGATTGAGAATATATGTATTAAAAATGTTTGTAATCATTCATGAATAAATATAAGTATTTATTTGTGTGAAATTTTGTGTTATTTTGCGTTGAATCAAATTAGTTAAGATTGGTGAATCTTGAGTAAGAGGAGAGTTGAAAGGGAAGAAAATAGTTATTAAAGATTTATGATACCATGTGACCATGTAGGGTTGGTTGGCTTACAATAAGAGTGCATTTCACATAAATCGAAAAAATCAAAATTTGTGCACTACTGCCTAAGCGCCAAGACCCCGCGCTTAAGCATTGCCTAAACTGAGAGACGGATGCCTAAGAGACGAACCATTCACGCTTAAGCGCCAGTTCACAAAAATCAGTTCACAAACGAGTTTAAGTGACGATTTGGTCTGAAAACTCCATTTTCGTACCTCGACGTCGTCTCCTTTCTAGAGCTTTCACGATTTTGAAGTTAGGGCACACCTATTGCGAAGATTTCTTGGTGGTTTGGAGCAAAAATTGCTAGATTTGATATCCTTGAGCTAAAAGCTTCACTTATATGCAAAAATTTTTTATTTTCACCATGTATTTTGAGCACATACTTGACCTACCCAAAAATCACTAATCATGGTGAAAATTTGAGAAAAATCTACGGAAAATACATAGATTTGGTAGTTTAAGCTTTTAGGATTTAAGTTTAATGATTTTGAGTTGAATTTCAATTTTTTTGTGAATTTTATGTGATTTTTAGAAATGACACCAAGAATGAAGAGGAGCAAAGGAAAGGCTCAATTTGATTCAAGCAATCAATTTGATTCAAGCAAGTTTGTTAGTGTTAGAGCTCAAGATCGATACAGTGATGCACTGCAATTGAGAAATTTGATTCCTGAGCGATATTTTAAAAGTCCGGGAGGAGCCGTAGAGGATACGATTGTTCGCCGCCAATGGAAGCGGTTTTGTTATTTTTCTGTTATAGCAGTGATTTCTGTGGTGCGGGAGTTTTATATGAATATCCCTGAAGCTGAAGAAGAAGGAGTCATGGTAAGGGGAAAGTCAATACCTTTTTCACCTGAGGTACTAAATCAATTTTATCATTTGCCCTCGAGCACTTTATATTTTTATTCGAACTATAGTCCTACTGAGGAGGAGTTAGATGAGATCATTTCATCTTTGATTGTTGGGAGAGGGCTTTGGAAAATTACAAATGAAAGGAGAGTTAACTTTTCCATTTCGAAGTTGGATGCTACTGCAAATGCATGACACTATTTCATTTTTTCTTATCTGCTACCCACCAATCATCTTAGTGAAGTGACCCGTGATTGAGCAACTTTGAACTATTGCATCCAACAATTCAAACCCATCGATATTGGAGCTTTGATTCATAATGTTATTACAAGTTCTGTCGTCGTCGCTGCTACTGCAGGTTTGGGATTTGCATCCTTGATCTTTTCTTTATGCTAGCAGGATGGAGTTAGATTTGATAGCTGAGAAGAGATCTTGCAACCTCTTAAGCCTATTACCAGTGTAAATGTGAAATCTTATTCACATCATTCCATTTTTGGCTGGAAAGGAGGATTTTCTAGTAATTCTGCTGCTTCAATATCTTGAGTTTCCACTTCACGATCTTCTACATCACAAGGTCAGACTTCTGGATCTGATTCTCAATCATAACTATTGGAGAAGATATTGAACAATGTCATTTATACCACTGAAAGTGTATTAAATTTAGAAAATTTTGCAGATCATATGGATGGATACATGAGGAGACGTAGTGATTATGAGGAAGAATACAACTCAGCTATGAAGAACCTCAGGAGAGGGAACCTAGATGTAGTATTTCCTCAATATCCGAGATATCCATCATATGAGCTTGCAACTACTTGGTGTAGTGATGAGAGTGATGTAGAAGATGATGATGATTAGATTGGATCTACAGCTTTGTTTGATTTTTAGTTTATGTATTGTTGTGAACTGTTGATGGTGCAATTATTCTGTACTTTTTGTTGTGTTTAGAGTTGTATTTGTAGAGTTGGTTAGTTTTTATTATGTTTTGTTTCGTCAGACACTACTATGATGTATTTGTGTTTTTTTGTGTTTTTGTGAGTAGTTATTTTGTTTTGTTGTAGTAATTGTGTTAATTGTGTTATTTACTGTAGTTAGTTAGTCTATGCTAAACTTAATTCTGGATCTTGAGAAGGTTTAGAATAAAGCTAACTTGTTACTTAAAAGCTGCATGCTTTAAATTTTTAATTTACTACCAGATATTTTCTTTATGTTGCAGTTGTGTATGTTTGTTAATATATTTGTTTGTTTTTATGATATCCTCCACTGCATAGAAGTCCAATGAACCTCTATATATTAAGTAAATTAAAATTTTATCAATTTAATTTTTACTCTTATTTTTTAATTTTTGAACTAACATATTTAAGATGTAAAGATTTCTGCAAGCATGTTATTTTTAGTTTCATTCCTGTCTATTTATAGATGCTGCTAAAATATTTTATTTTATTAAAAATTTAAGTTTGGGGGGGATGAAGAACTTTTTAAGGAACTTTAAAATTTATTTGTTCTCAAATATATTTCAAATAAATTTGATTTTGATTTGAAGAAAAATGATCATATATATGAAGCTATATTAGAGAAGTAAAATTTTAAATATAGAAATGAGTAAGAGAATTTGGTTAAATTTTATAGGTTAAAATTAATACTAATGAAGAAAAAACTTAAAATTAAAAATTTTTAGTGTGGAAAATGTTAAATATTGTGTAACTATCATTAGTAGAAAAAATTGTATTTTTGAAAAATGTAGAAGAGTTAGACTTTTATTTTCAAAACTTCAACTTCTTTTATTAAAAACAATTTTCAAAATTATTATTATATTTTTCAATAAAAGATTTATATCAGGACTTTGCTTTAGGAAACAAAGAGTGGAATTCAAAAACATTAAAACTCTATCCATATATAGTAATCCTTGCTAGAAAAAGAAAAAGAAAAATAAAATTTAAAAAAGGGAGGAGAAGCTTGAGGAATAGTGTCCAATCAAAAATTGGTTCCACATCTGATCTTTCTAAAGTGTAAGACTTGAGGTAAGACTTGAGACTTGAGAAACTCATAAGCTTAAGGATATAATATGGTAAGTAAAATTACGCTCAGTAAAAATTTTTAAGTGGAGATGATAAAATGCCTAAAATCTATATTTAGAGAATCTACAATATTTCTGAATTAGATAGAAACTCATATTTTCATATTTCTTGACATTAAAAAGACATTAAAAATTTCTTGACATTAAAAATTTCTAAACTCTAAGCTGGTTTCATTTACTAATATTTTTTTCTAAATTGAACTACTATATTTCTTCTTCAAAATTTTAGAAACTCTTAAAGAAACTCACATACATTATCTACTTATTTAGTTTTTAAAGATTGAAGTGTCACTTGAGTACAAGTCATATTTGAGTACAAGTAATATTTTTTATGTTGGGGGATTTTGATATACCTAAAATACGTAGAATTTTTATACACATTTTTTTTTGCTTATTTTTTATATATTACGCTTTAATGAAATTTATTTGTGTGTTTTTCTTTCATGTATAATCAAATGGATGAAAAATGGAAAAAGGAGTGAAAAAGGGTCAAATTTGGAGCAAAAATAAAGAAGGTACAAAAATGAACTGAGGCGCCTAAGTGCCCAGGACTCGCACTTACGCGCCAGTTATACAGAGAGAGTCGCGCTTAATCTTCAGGTACCTCACGCTTAAGCGCCATAAGTAGTTATTTGATGATTAATTGAATTTGGATGAATTTTTTAAGAGGTGTTTGAAGCAACCCTTGGTAAAAAATGTGGGAAATTGTCAATGGACACGAAAATTCATTCAATTGACTTTTGAAAGAAAACAACTTTTAGAAGATTCATTGAATGAAGACACATTTTGAAAAGACACCAAGATACCTTTTGGATTTTTTTCAAGATACCTTTTGGATTTTTATAAAAAAAAGACTTAGATCATCAAAGAAAAAGGGACATCCAATCCCAACCAACAACCATCATCCATCCAAGTAACCGCCGCCAGCCACCTTTTTATTTTATTTTGAGTTTTAGTTTGAATTGTGAGTGAAGGAAGAGAATTCAAAGGAACTTCAAGACATTTGGTGGAGAGGATTTGAGATAAATGTTTATCTTTGTGAATACATTTGGTTTTAATTTAGATTTCTTATTTGTGTGCATGATTTCTATTTAAACTCAAGTGTGATTATGTTTTCTCCATGAAATGAGTAGTTTTCTTTTTATCTTTTTCCTTAAAATGATAAGTGATTAAGTATTGAAAGGAAGTTGTGTCAAGTATTAAAATTCAATGTTGGAAGAATTTGTGGGTTAAAATTTTGTACTTCATTCACTTCTTGATTTGACCAATTAAGATGTTAATACTTATTGTGAGAACATGTAAGATCCGAGAGGGTATTGTCTCAGTCAACAAATGACAAGAATCATCTTTGATTTCATGGATGAGAATGTAGTTCATGGGGTTGAGTGCAATTAAATAAGGAAGTAAAATTTCATGGATGTAGAATTAGAGGACTTTAGAGTGACAGATTAAGGCCCCCAATTTGATTTATGATTTTAGGTTTTGATACGAGATGTTAGGTCCAAGGTGGCGGGAGAAGAGGGAACTCTAGAGTGACAGATAATATCTTCCTTACCTAACCGGGTAAAATTTCATGGATGTAGAATTAGAGGACTTTAGAGTGACAGATTAAGGCCCCCAATTTGAGAGGCCCCCAATTTGATTTACGATTTTAGATTTTGATACGAGATGTTAGGTCCTAGGTGGCGGGAGAAGAGGGAACCCTAGAGTGACAGATAATATCTTCCTTACCTAACCGGTCTTCATGGCTATTCAAACTATAAATTAACCAATGTTCTTTATAACATTTCTAGTAAGGGTTAAGAATATTATTGCTCCTATTTGGCACAACACAATTAGTATACTTCCACAACAGAAGTTCTTTACTTATTACTGATTCATGATAAGAAAAAAAATATTTTATTTATATTGAGTTAATTAGTTGTTTACTTTATTTTCATATATCACAAATTTAAAAAATAATCAAACTTTCATTCTTATTATAACATCTTGAGTTTACGTAAGAATATTTTGCTATCTAATTTCTCCTATTTTTTAAAGTGCATATTGCCAGTTTTTCCTGTTGGGTTCGATATTCGGGCTTAATCAAAAAGTCCTATATTACTTGATAACGATACGTATACTTGCGTGGTATCCCATATTTAATTATTATTATAATTGTATTCTTCTTTGCTTCATAGTGGACAATTTACCTAGCTTTTGTATTAAATCAAGTTTTTGGCTTTGTTGCAAAGTAGGAATCACTATTAAGAAAATTAAGCATATATCGCATACATCGCATTTTACATATATATATAGAATTAAGAGCAGGTGGCTTGAAAGAATTTGAAGGAATTTAATAGTACATATGTAAATCTTACATTTTAGAATTAAGAGCAGGTGGCTTGAAAGAATTTTAAGGAATTTAATAGTACATATGTAAATCTTACATTTTTGAGGTGGTAAACCAATGAGGCCGTCACCGGCCAGTGGGTGGTCGACCAGAGTGAGGTGGTTGTCGACCAATGAGTGGCCAACCAAGACGAGTGACTACTATGGTAGGTAGAAATGAACGGTGAGTTGGGTGGACATGTTCCTCTTTTGAATTAATAAAATATTTATTTATATATTTAGGAAGTTCAACGTCTCTTTGAAGTTTGACATTGATGTGTGCATAGTGAATACCAACATGCTTTAAGTTGTCATCTTGAGGAGGCTACATAGAATTTAATGGGAGCCACTTTGAAGCGATCCCTCAGTGTAATGAGTTGTCCTTTTGGAGATCGAGAGGATGGATTGGAAAGGTCATCGGTCAGCTCTAGGTCGACAAGTTTGGATGGGTGGCCGACCAAGGTAACTGATCAGTTATAGCTGGGAGTCGGCCAAGGAGGTTGGCTGATTTTGATGGCTGGCCTGCCAAAGTAGCTAGCTAGTTCTGACTTTCCTTTGTCCAACAAAATTAAAGGTTGAAGCCCTTCTTAGCTTCATGTTCTCCGACTGTGACGATTAATTTGCTAATGCCAAATTTGTCAAGTTTCAAACAGACATTTATTTGCTCATACATAGAAGTCCCAAAGTCTTTTACTTCTTGAAAATGAAGATGCGATAAGAATGAGAGGCTAAAAGTACCAAAAATGTAATAAAAAAATACACTAATTTTACTCCGTATATTTTGGGTACTCTTTTGCATCCTCTCTACCAGATATGAGAAGTCTTTTTGGAGATGAACTTGACGTTGGGGGAAGATGGAGAATCCTTCATCCATAACTACAGTTGGTTCCTTAGAGAAATTTTTTTATTTTAATTTAATGCTTTTATGTTTCTTGTCATTTTTTTACTTGTATTGACCACTCAACCGAGGTATTATGATGCTTGTTACTTGTTTGCTAGATCAATTCATCACCCCTGTCAGACCACACCTTTTGTCGAGTTTTAAGTGGATCTCATTACTGCCTTCACTCCCGTAACTGTCGAGCTCGCTGCTTGGGTGATTTGTGACATACCCTTTGCGAAACTTATCGCTACTGGGGTGGGAACCACCTCTAGAGCTTTATCTGTATCAAGTTTGTAGACAACCTTTTTTATGCTTGTTGTTGAGTTAATAATTGTTCTTTAATTTTCCTGAAAGAGAGTCTTTTGTTTGCTCATCCCAGAAAAGAGTATTTATTTGTTCATCCTGGTTGAGAATCTTTTGTATTGCTCATCCCAAAGGAGAATTTTTATTTGTTTGTCCCAGAGGAGAGTCTTTTGCTTGCTCTTCTAGGAGAGTTTTTATTTATTCGTCCCAGAGGAGAGACTTATGCTTGCTCTTCCAGGAGGAGAGTCTTTATTTGCTCGTTCCGGAAGAGATTCCTTTGTTTGCTCTTCCCGGAGGAGAGTACTAATTAGCTCGTCCCGAAGGAGAGCCTTTTGTTTGTTCATCTCATAGGAATTTCTCATCTTGGATGAGAGGATTTTGTGTGCTCATCCCAGAGGAGAAATTTTGTTTGCTCATCTTGGAGGAAGTCTCATCCCAGAGGAGATCTTTTTTTCTCATATAGGAGGAGAGTCCTTTTTTGCACATCCTAGAGGAGTCTTTATTTTCTCATCACAGAGGAGAGTCTTTTGTTTACTCGTCCTAGAGGAGAGTCTTTTATTTGCTCATCCCGAAGGGGAGTTTTTATTTTCTCATCCTGAAGGAGTGTTTTTCGTTTGTTGTCTCGCATAAGAGTCTTTATTTGCTCGTCTCACATGAGAGTCTTCTGTGTGCTCTTTCCAAAGGAGACTCATTTGTTTGTTCAACTCGAAGGAGAGTCTTGATTTACTTGTACGAGAAATAAGAATAGTAGTGCAACAAAATAGAGAGTGATTAAAATAAAAAGATCACCCTACACACCTGGGAGAGTAACTTTCAACAACTTTTTTATAGTACTTCACAAAGTTTTCAAAAGCAAACTGACAGAAGTTACTTCAGGCAAGACTTGACATCTTTTATATAAAAATAAACAAATGTTTAATAATAGCAAAATTTAAAAGGTAAGTAACAACTTTTATATCTCTCAAAATCCTTCACCATTCTCTCGAGAAATTGGAGAAATATACACCTCACACCAACACTCTCTCTCAATCACACTAAAAACTTTTCTTAAAAACACACTCTAATTACTTCTCATGAGAGGCACCAACCCCCTATTGAAAGAGATACAAAAACCCCTTCTTTCTCCCAAAGACACATCTCTTCTTCTAAAAGACACACCATTTCATTCTAAGAGACACATCTCTTCATCCAAGAGACTTCCAAGTGTCTAGATTTATTTAGCCACTCAATGGGGCGTGCAAGCCATCCAGAAGCTTCCAGAACATCCCAAAATGGCCCGGAATCACCCTAAAGCTGTCTAAAAACCGTCTCTGCCAAAATGGCTCGGAATCACCCTAAAGCTGTCTAAAAACCGTCTCTGGCGCTATGAAGCTAGAATCGGCGCTATAACGTCTGTTTATAGTCGTGTCTAGCGCTATAACGCCATCTCGGCGTTATTTCGGAGGATGGTTTGGTTGTGGGGTTGCCCGTAAGAAGCTGTCGGTCACCGAAATCGAAATCCCGTCGCCCGCTTCAGAAGGACGTTGAAGTATGAAATCAAACTGACCCCATATTTTTCATAGTTTAAAATGAAAGAGCACTGTACCTCAAATCCTGTA